>NC_074704.1:45187-110187 GCF_029448725.1 Salvelinus fontinalis | reverse complement strand
TCTCTTCTTTATAAGTGTGTTATTCTATTTGTGTGATATAGGATTTGTGCAGTTTAGTTTTATTTGTGTGTTTTTTGTTAGCAATAGGGTAACAGTGTAATAATTCAATTCTCTTTTTAGTGGAATATATATACTACAATTTGTTACTTCTTTTTGATATTTATGAGTCTTATTTTAGTATTTTTATATTGTTTTACATGTTATAATTATTTATTTATTATTTATTTAGTGCAGAATTATGCTTTTTTTGGGGGGTGGGGGTGGGGTGGGGGGGGCGCTGAAGGGAAGGTTCGCCCAAGTGTTACGGCAGTCCTCCTCCTCTTCATCTTCGGAAGAGGAGGAGTATTGAGGGAACCAAGGCGCAGCGTAGTGTGTAGCGCAGCGTAGTGAAAAGACATATTTTATTAACGAAACACGAACTTGATTAAACTAACAAAAACAACAAACGGTGTAGACAGACCTAGACGACGTACTTACATAAAACAAGAAAAACGCACGAATAGGAACATAGGCTACACAAACCGAACAAACCGTAAACAGTCCCGCGTGGTGAACAGACACAGACACGGAAGACAATCACCCACAACGAACACTGTGACAACGCCTACCTAAATATGACTCTTAATTAGAGGAACGCCAAACACCTGCCTCTAATTAAGAGCCATACCAGGCAACCCAAAAACCAACACAGAAACAGAAAACATAGAATGCCCACCCAACCTCACGTCCTGACCAACTAACACATAAAACAAACTAACAGAAATAGGTCAGGAACGTGACATAACCCCCCCCCATAAGGTGCGAACTCCGGGCGCACCAGCACAAAGTCTAGGGGAGGGTCTGGGTGGGCATCTGACCACGGTGGTGGCTCAGGCTCCGGGCGAGGTCCCCACCCCACCATAATCCATCCTAGCCTCCATCTCCCCCTAAGAATGTCCACCCTCATTTTACCCCCACAAAATCCCCTTAGTAACATCAATGACAGGGACAGCACCGGGACAGAGAGATAGATCAAGACAGAGGGATGGCACAAGACAGAGGGATAGATCAGAATAAAGAGGTAGATCAAGATAGAGAGGGAGATCATGATAGAGGGGCAACTCCGGACTGAAAGGCAGCTCCGGACAGAGAGACAGCTCTGGACTGAGGGGCAGTTCTGGGTATATAGCCGTTTCTGGCTGAAGGGCAGCTCATGGCTGACTGACGAATCTGGACGCTCATGGCAGGCTGACGGCTCTCGACGCTCATGGCTGGCTGACGGCTCTCGACGCTCATGGCTGGCTGACGGCTCTCGACGCTCATGGCTGGCTGACGGCTCTCGACGCTCATGGCTGGCTGACGGCTCTCGACGCTCATGGCTGGCTGACGGCTCTCGACGCTCATGGCTGGCTGACGGCTCTCGACGCTCATGGATGGCTGACGGCTCTCGACGCTCATGGCTGGCTGACGGCTCTCGACGCTCATGGCTGGCTGACGGCTCTCGACGCTCATGGCTGGCTGACGGCTCTCGACGCTCATGGCAGGCTGACGGCTCTCGACGCTCATGGCAGGCTGACGGCTCTGGACGCTCATGGCTCTCTGACGGCTCTGGCCGCTCATGGCTCGCTGGCGGCTCTGGCAGATCCTGTCTGGTTGGCGGCTCTGGCAGATCCTGTCTGGTTGGCGGCTCTGGCAGATCCTGTCTGGTTGGCGGCTCTGGCAGATCCTGTCTGGTTGGCGGCTCTGGCAGATCCTGTCTGACGGGCGGCTCTAGCGGCTCCTGTCTGGCGGACGGCTCTAGCGGCTCCTGTCTGGCGGACGGCTCTGTAGGCTCATGGCAGACGGGCGGCTTTGCAGGCTCATGGCAGACGGGCGGCTTTGCAGGCTCATGGCAGACGGATGGCTCAGACGGCGCTGGGGAGACGGATGGCTCAGATGGCGCTGGGGAGACGGATGGCTCAGATGACGCTGGGGAGACGGATGGCTCAGATGGCGCTGGGGAGACGGATGGCTCTGGCCGGATAAGGCGCACTGTAGACCTGGTGCGTGGTGCCGGAACTGGAGGCACCGGGCTAAGGACACGCACCTTCATGCTCTCCCTGCGGGGAGCAGGGACAGGGCACACTGGACTCTCAAAGCCCACTCTATACCTGGTGCGTGGTACCGGCACTGGTGGCACCGGGCTGAAGGCAAGCACATCAGGATTAGTAGGGGGAGAAGAAACAGTGTGTACAGGGCTCTGGAGACGCACAGGAGGCTTAGTGCGTGGTGCCGGAACTGGAGGCACCGAACTGGATACACGCACTACAGGGAGAGTGCGTAGAGGAGGAACAGGGCTCAGGAGACGCACTGGTAGCCTAGTGCGTAGTGTAGGCACTGTAGGTACTAGGCTGGGGCGGGGAGGTGGCGCCGGAAATACCGGACCGTGGAGGCGTACTGGAGACCAGACTCGTTGAGCCGGCCTCATGACACCTGGCTCAATACCCAATCTAGCCCTACCAGTGCGGGGAGGTGGAATAACCCGCACTGGGCTATGCACTTGTACAGGAGACACCGTGCGCTCTACTGCGTAACACGGCGCCTGCCCGTACTCCCGCTCTCCACGGTAAGCCTGGGAAGTGGGGCAGGTCTCCTACCTGCCCTTGGCCCACTACCTCTTTGCCCCCACGCGTTCCCTCATAACTCCGGTTCCTCTCTCTCTTTTCCTCCACTCTCCGAGCTGCCTCCAGCTGTTCCCATGGACGGTGATTCACTTTAGCCCATGGTCCTTCTCCGTTAAATATTTGCTCCCAACTCCACAAGTCCTGTATACTTGCCCGTTGCTCAAAACTCCGCTGCTTGGTTCTGGATTTTTGGTGGGTGATTCTGTTACGGCAGTCCTCCTCCTCTTCATCTTCGGAAGAGGAGGAGTATTGAGGGAACCAAGGCGCAGCGTAGTGAAAAGACATATTTTATTAACGAAACACGAACTTGATTAAACTAACAAAAACAACAAACGGTGTAGACAGACCTAGAGGACGTACTTACATAAAACAAGAAAAACGCACGAATAGGAACATAGGCTACACAAACCGAACAAACCGTAAACAGTCCCGTGTGGTGAACAGACACAGACATGGAAGACAATCACCCACAACGAACACTGTGACAACGCCTACCTAAATATGACTCTTAATTAGAGGAACGCCAAACACCTGCCTCTAATTAAGAGCCATACCAGGCAACCCAAAAACCAACACAGAAACAGAAAACATAGAATGCCCACCCAACCTCACGTCCTGACCAACTAACACATAAAACAAACTAACAGAAATAGGTCAGGAACGTGACACCAAGGAGCCATACAAGCTAGAACCGTGTGTGCGCATGCTTGCATATGTGTCTGTTTCAGCCTTGAAGCTCTGTGATGTCCCAGACGAAGTTGAGAGACAGGTCCTTCATCCTCTCCTGATAGACCTGGTCAAAGCGTTCACTCTGGGCCACCGTCAAAGAGTTCTTCCAGTCTCCTATGGTACCTGAGAGAGAGAGAGAGAGATTGTTTTATTAATTATTTTTATTTAACCTTTATTTAACTAGGCAAGTCAGTTAAGAACAAATTCTTATTTACAGTCACAGCCTAAGAACAGTGGGTTAACTGCCTTGTTCAGGGGCAGAACGACAGATTTTTACCTTGTCAGCTTGGGGATTCGATCTAGCAACCTTTCGGTTACTGTCCCAACGTGCTATCCTCTAGGCTACCTGCCGATAAAGCTATGCTATAGATAAAGCTATGCTATAGATAAAGCTATGCTATAGATAAAGCTATGCTATAGATACAGCTATACTATAGATAAAGCTATGCTATAGATAAAGCTATGCTATAGATAAAGCTATGCTATAGATACAGCTATGCTATAGATAAAGCTATGCTATAGATACAGCTATGCTATAGATGCTATAGATAAAGCTATGCTATAGATAAAGCTATGCTATAGATAAAGCTATGCTATAGATACAGCTATGCTATAGATAAAGCTATGCTATAGATAAAGCTATGCTATAGATACAGCTATGCTATAGATAAAGCTATGCTTGATGTATTTCAGATACATTGAAACTGGAAGGGGGTCTAGGGGACTCACTTTCTGACTGGAAGTTCTATAAACCTCTTTAAATACACCCCCTCTCTTTTCTGCCCCCACCCCCCACGATACCCATACAAACCTATACTTATGTTTTTCATGTATCAATTTCAACAATAAAGCCTCTAAACATTTCTTATTTTCCTCACCTTTGCGTAGGAACTTCCCCTTGTTCTTGTCTTTGACGTTGTCAGGCAAGAACTCATAGTTGGCCTTGTCATCTTTCTTCATGTTATTGAAGGTGACTTTCTCCACTATGCTGTCTATAGCTGCATCAGACAGGCTCTTCCCGACAAACTCAGCCAGACGCACTACCACCGATCTCAGGTCCTGTTGTAGCAGGACACATGGAATAAAACCAATATGGCATGTAAATGAACAGAAATATAAACCATTTGTAGTGATGGTCCCATGTTTCATCAGCTGAAATAAAAAAATCCCAGAAATCTTCCATACGCACAAGCTTATTTCTCTCAAATTTTGTGCATACATTTGTTTACATCCCTGTTAGTGAGCATTTATCGTTTGCCAAGATAATCCGTCCACCTGACAGGTGTGGCATTTTAAGAAGCTGATTAAACAGCATGATCATTACAAAGGTTCACCTTGTGCTGGGGACAATAAAAGGCCACTTTAAAATATGCAGTTTCGTCACACAACGCAATGCCATAGATGTCTCAAGCGTTGAGTGAGCCTACAATTGACATGGTGACTGCAGGAATGTTCACCAGAGCTGTTTCCAGATAATTTAATGTTCATTTCTCTGCAATAAGCTGCCTCCAACGTCATTTTCGAGAATTTGGCAGTACTTCCAACCGGCCTCACAACCGCAGACCACATGTAAACACACCAGCCCAGGATCTCTACATCTGGGATCGTTTGGGGGGGGGTACTGAGGAGTATTTCTGTCTGTAATAAATCAATTTTGTGGGGAAAAACTCATTCTGATTGGTGCCCCAGTGGGTGGGCCTTGCTGCCAAGTGGGTGGGCCCATGCCCTCCAAGGCTGCACCCCTGCCCAGTCATGTGAAATCCATAGATTATGGCCTAATACATTTATTTAAATTGACTAATTTCCTTATAATTGATTGATTTCCTGTAACTCAGTAAGATTTTTGAAATTGGTGCATGTTTATATTTTTGTTCAGTATATTTGTGATGTGAAAAAAAAAAAAACTAAAATAGGATTATTATGCCAGTACCCAGATACTGGCAATTAGCCAAGTGGGTTGGAGTATTGGGCCAGTAACTGAGGGTACTGGATCGAATCCCTGAGCCGACAAGGTAAAAATCTGTTGTTCCGGCCCTGGGCAAGGCAGTTAACCCCAACAACAATTGCTCCCCGGGTGCCGAAGACATGGATATCGATTTCTAGTTTCCAGGTTACCCTGATTATTACTTATTGGATTCACCTGTGTTTAATTACCTTCTCTTTTCACCTGGTTGCCTTGTTATTTAGGTTCCTCAGGTGGCATGTATCTTTGCTTAGGTCTCATGTTTTATTAGTGTGCTCTTGTGCGGTCGCCTTGTTTATGTTAAGACTCAATGTAAACGTTCTGGATTTACCTTGACCTCTGCTTGCTGTGTTTCTCTGCTCCTGGGTTCGAGCTCGTACGAGCATTGTTGTTACACTAAGTAGGTATCCCCCTTTCCCATATACACTGCAGATGTTATAGCAGTCAAGTTTCAAGTTTATTTCAGCTGGATGTCTCAAGTTTATTTAAAATCACCTAAATACTCAGAATACTACATCTGTTGCACGACTTGTTGCAGTAGTAACAGCTGCATCATTGATGTAGGCTACTGCATCTTATAACAGGTCAGCGCAGTGGTGTAGGTATTCATGTGGTACATATGGCGTTAATCAGGGTAAATGTCATGTTACCTTGATCATCTCTTCATAGCTGAGGAACATGATGTTGTATCTGTCCTGGTGGTTGTACCATCCTCTGACATGGTCGAACCAGCAGCCACCAAGCACTGAAGAGACGGGTTCACATAGGACAGCAGACAGTAAGTGTTAGTCAGTGTGTTAGTTGTTAATTAGCTTACGGTTGTGTATGATACTGTGTTACGCTGATGAAGCCAATTTGGCCAAAGAAGTGCCATGTGATGGAGGGAGGGTGATTAGTGGCACTCACTCCATCCACAGAAGAACTTGTCCAGCATCTCGTCATAGTGTTCTGAACTGTCCAGATTCTTCATGAACTTAGAGAAGTGGAAGTAGGACACCATGATGTCTTTAGGGTTCCTGGTCACATAGATGACCTATGGAGGAGATAGGGGATATAGTAGCTCTTTCCTGCTGTCGAAGGACCAAAAGCGCCCTTTAGTGGCCTCATGGGTGGAATATTATTCATATTTTTCATCATTTCATAATTAAACATTTTTTTTTAAATAAAAAAATCTGGTGTTTTTACGTCAAATCGTTTTGTTATATTTCAGTCTTCTGTGATGTATATCAAGTGTAATATTGGGATGCAAACTCAAAATGTAATACATTTCAACTCTATATCTGACATGGTACAGGTGTCCTCTTTTTTAAGCCCATAACCATGTGTGTGAGGTGTATACTTTTGTTTCAAAGTAGATTTGTTTGACTACCAAGACACACTCTGTGTGACCCTGATTTAGTCCACTGCAGTAAAAGGTTAACAGTGTGTAGTGTGCATGGAGAGACAGGGTGATATAGAGTTAACAGTGTATATTGAGGAGAAAGGGGTGATAGAGTTGACAGGGGTGATATATGGTTAACAGCGTGCAGTGTGTATGGAGGAGACAGGGTGATATAGGGTTAACAGTGTGTAGTGTGTATGGAGAGAGGGTGATATATAGTTAACAGTGTGTAGTGTGTATGGAGAGACAGGGTGATATATGGTTAACAGTGTGTAGTGTGTATGGAGAGACAGGGTGATATAGGGTTAACAGTGTGTAGTGTGTATGGAGGAGACAGGGGTGATATATGGTTAACAGTGTGTAGTGTGTATGGAGGAGAAAGCGGTGATATAGTTAACAATGTGTATGGAGAGACAGGGGTGATATAGGATTAACAGTGTGTATGGAGAGACAGGAGTGAAATATAATTAACAATGTGTAGTGTGTATGGAGGAGAAAGCAGTGATATAGTTAACAATGTGTAGTGTGTATGGAGCGACAGGGTGATATAGGGTTAACAGTGTGTAGTGTGTATGGAGCGACAGGGTGATATAGGGTTAATAGTGTGTATGGAGAGACAGGGTGATATAGGGTTAACAGTGTGTAGTGTGTATGGAGAGACAGGGTGATATAGGGTTAACAGTGTGTAGTGTGTATGGAGAGACAGGGTGATATAGGGTTAATAGTGTGTATGGAGAGACAGGGTGATGTAGGGTTAACAGTGTGTAGTGTGTATGGAGAGACAGGGTGATATAGGGTTAACAGTGTGTAGTGTGTATGGAGAGACAGGGTGATATAGGGTTAACAGTGTGTAGTGTGTATGGAGAGACAGGGTGATATAGGGTTAACAGTGTGTAGTGTGTATGGAGAGACAGGGTGATATAGGGTTAACAGTGTGTAGTGTGTATGGAGAGACAGGGTGATATATAGTTAACAGTGTGTAGTGTGTATGAAGGAGATAGGGGTGATATAGGGTTAACAGTGTGTATGGAGAGACAGGGTGATATAGGGTTAACAGTTGTGAGAGCAAAATTGCAAGATGTTGTTATAATGCTGTAATTGCATCAAATGGTTGCTTTATGAAACAGAATAGAGGGTTCTTATAACTCTATAGTGTCTCTGTGAACTGAAAGTGGGCCTCTGGGAGATTTAACACTGACAGGAGATGTGCAATGTCTTTGGTTGATACCGCATTCCAGAGCATGAGTTAATGTTTCTGTACTGGGGTACCAGGGGGAGATGGCTCCAGTATGGAGTTGGGTGCAGACCCTGGTCTCTACACAGTGAGTACAGTTTTTACAATTTTAATTATAAGTGTCTTTCATACAAATCTTAACCTTGTGACCCATTCCATACATCTTTTGTTTGTCATGTAGACTGGAGGATGGACTTTGCTATAAAATGCTGTGGCTCAAACCAGCTGGTTGAGTTCAGTGATCACCTCCAGGGTTGATTACTGACCAGCTCCATTACTGCACTAATTAAATAATACAGTTTGATTGTTTTGAAGAAATCTAAAAGTTTCTCCTTTTGATTACAATGATTCCACCACACAGTGTGTATGGAGAGAGAGGGGTGATATAGGGTTAGCAGTGTGTATGGAGAGACAGGGTGATATAGGGTTAACAGTGTGTATGGAGAGACATTAGTGATATAGGGTTAACAGTGTGTATGGAGAGACAGTAGTGATATAGGGTTACCAGTGTGTATGGAGAGACAGTAGTGATATAGGGTTAGCAGTGTGTATGGAGAGACATTAGTGATATAGGGTTAACAGTGTGTATGGAGAGACAGGGGTGATATAGGGTTAACAGTGTGTATGGAGATACAGGGTGATATAGGGTTAACAGTGTGTATGGAGGAGACAGTAGTGATATAGGGTTAACAGTGTGTATGGAAGAAACAGGGGTGATATAGGGTTAACAGTGTGTATAGAGAGACAGGGTGATATAGGGTTAACAGTGTGTATGGAGGAGACAGGGGTGATATAGAGTTAACAGTGTGTATGGAGAGACAGGGTGATATAGGGTTAACAGTGTGTATGGAGAGACAGGGTGATATAGGGTTAGCAGTGTGTATGGAGAGACAGGGTGATATAGGGTTAACGGTGTGTATGGAGAGACAGAGTGATATAGGGTTAACAGTGTGTATGGAGGAGACAGGGGTGATATAGAGTTAACAGTGTGTATGGAGAGACAGGGTGATATAGGGTTAACAGTGTGTATGGAGAGACAGGGTGATATAGGGTTAGCAGTGTGTATGGAGAGACAGGGTGATATAGGGTTAACAGTGTGTATGGAGAGACAGTAGTGATATAGGGTTAACAGTGTGTATGGAGAGACAGGGGTGATATAGGATTAACAGTATGTATGGAGATACAGGGTGATATAGGGTTAACAGTGTTTATGGAGGAGACAGGGTGATATAGGGTTAACATTGTGTATGGAGAAGACAGGGGTGATATAGGGTTAACAGTGTGTATGGAGAGAGAGGGGTGATATAGGGTTAACAGTGTGTATGGAGAAGACAGGGGTGATATAGGGTTAACAGTGTGTATGGAGAGAGAGGGGTGATGTAGGGTTAACAGTGTGTATGGAGAGACAGGGTGATATAGGGTTAGCAGTGTGTATGGAGAGACAGGGTGATATAGGGTTAACATTGTGTAGTGTGTATGAAGGAGATAGGGGTGATATAGGAATAACAGTGTGTATGGAGAGACAGTAGTGATATAGGGTTAACAGTGTATATGGAGAGACAGGGTGATATAGGGTTAACAGTGTGTAGTGTGTATGAAGGAGATAGGGGTGATATAGGAATAACAGTGTGTAGTGTGTATGAAGGAGATAGGGGTGATATAGGGTTAACAGTGTAGTGTGTTAAGAGAGTGCCTGCAGATGTTTGTACATTGTAAGTATGTGTATTTCTCTAGATTTCCCCCTCACTGCTGTGCCTGTCTGACTGAAGGCATAGTACTGTATGTGTAACCATCTAACCCCACTCACTGCCATCTAATCCCACTCACTACCATCTAACCCCACCCACTACCATCTAACGTCACTCACTACCATCTAACCCCACTCACTACCACCTAACCCCACTCACTACCATCTAACCCCACTCACTACCATCTAACCCCACTCACTACCATCTAACCCCACCCACTACCATCTAACCCCACTCACTACCATCTAACCCCACTCACTACCATCTAACCCCACACACTACCATCTAACCCCACACACTACCATCTAACCCCACACACTACCATCTAACCCCACTCACGACCATCTAACCCCCACTCACTACCATCTAACCCCACACACTACCCTCTTAGCCCACACACTACCATCTAACCCCACTCACTGCCATCTAACCCCACCCACTACCATCTAACCCCACTCACTGCCATCTAACCCCACTCACTGCCATCTAACCCCACTCACTACCATCTAACCCCACTCACTACCATCTAACCCCACTCACTACCATCTAACCCCACTCAGTACCATCTGACCCCACTCACTACCGTCTAACCCCACTCACTACCATCTAACCCCACTCACTACCGTCTAACCCCTCACTACCACCTAACCCCACTCACTACCACCTAACCCCACTCACTACCACTCACTACCACTCACTACCACTCACTACCATCTAACCCCACTCACTACCATCTAACCCCACTCACTACCATCTAACCCCACTCACTACCGTCTGACCCCACTCACTACCGTCTAACCCCACTCACTACCATCTAACCCCACTCACTACCGTCTAACCCCACTCACTACCACCTAACCCCACTCACTACCACCTAACCCCACTCACTACCACTCACTACCATCTAACCCCACTCACTACCATCTAACCCCACTCACTACCATCTAACCCCACTCACTACCACTCACTACCATCTAACCCCACTCACTACCACCTAACCCCACTCACTACCACCTAACCCCACTCACTACCACCTAACCCCACTCACTACCACTCACTACCACTCACTACCATCTAACCCCACGCACTGCCATCTTACCCCACTCACTACCATCTAACCCCACTCACTACCATCTAACCCCACTCACTACCATTTAAACCCATTCACTGAAGGCATAATGCTGTATGTGTAACCATCTAACCCCACTCACTACCATCTAACCCCACTCACTACCATCTAACCCCACTCACTACCATCTAACCCCACTCACTACCATCTAACCCCACTCACTACCATCTAACCCCACTCACTACCATCTAACCCCACTCACTACCATCTAACCCCACTCACTACCATCTAACCCCACTCACTACCATCTAACCCCACTCACTACCATCTAACCCCACTCACTACCATTTAAACCCACTCACTATCATTTAAACCCACTCACTACCATCTAACCCCACTCACTACCATCTAACCCCACTCACTATCATTTAAACCCACTCACTGAAGGCATAATGCTGTATGTGTAACCATCTAACCCCACTCACTACCATCTAACCCCACTCACTTTGGCCTTCTTCTTCTGCAGGCCCTTGGGCATAAGATGCTGGTGTAGATGGGAGCAGAAGAGGCGTGGAGAGGGCCTCTGGGTGTAGGTCTTCCCCTTCTCCAGGATCTCCAGCCATGGCATCCTCACAAAGGTGATCTGGTTAGCCTCCTCTGGGAAATCATCCTCAAACATCAGGGTGATGATACGCTGGGTCCATACTGTACCTGGGAGAGGAGGGGGAGGGAGAGGGAGAGAGAGAGCAAGAGAGTGAGAGAGAAAGGTGGCAGTGAAGGTGAATATAGTTTGTCCCCCAAAAAATAAAGAGAGGGAGAAAAGAATCCCAGGTTCTGTCAATAAGGCTGCTGTCCAAGGTACCATCCCTTTGTCCAATACTACACTGACCTTACAGGTAACACAGATAACTAGGCTATATACTGTAGCCATGTACAGTATATTATAGTTAAGATAATGTGGCATATTTATTTTCTATGTAACTTAAGAACATATTATTATTTACAATGACAGCTTAGGAACAGCGTGTTAACTGCCTTGTTCAGGGGCAGAACAACAGAGTTTTACCTTGTCAGCTCGGGGATTCGATCTAGCAACCTTCCGGTGACTGGCCCAGCGCTCTAACCACTAGGCTACCTGCTGGCCAATATACCACGGCTAAGGACTGTTCTTAGGCACAATGCAATACTTAGCCGTGGTATATTGGCCATAAATCACAAACCCCTGAGATGCATTATTGCTATTATAAACTGGTTACCAATGTTATTATAAAAATACATGTTTTGTCATATTGTCTGATATACCACGGCTGTCAGCCAATCAGCATTCAGGGCTGGAATCAACCAGTTTATAATTAGGTTATCAGACCAATAACTAGACAGGTACATTGCTACTCTCAAGAGCTATGTGGCCTAAGGGCAAGAACTGTACATTATAATCACAACAGGTTATAGCACAGATCAATATAGTCCATATATCTCTTAAGAGTAGTCATAGTTCAGACAGGAAACGCCACGTATTTGTTGAACCATTTAGTAGATAGATTACAGGACATGCAGTAAGTTGTCTTGGCGTTAGGCTCTCCTCCTTCAGGTTAGCTCACCGCCAGGGCATGCATCATGTTAAGATGATAATAAATACAGGCAGTGAGCAAGGTACGCTCTACCAATCCCCCTGCAGGAAGGAAACCCAGAACCTAACAGGTGGTGCCTGGGGTGGTGGGCGGTGCTAGCAAATGCTATCCAGCACCCAACAGCAGTAGAGGCAGCAGAGCATGAGTGAGTAAAACTAATCAGCTAAGTAGACTGCCATATTAAGGTAGGAAGTGTTTGTAGAATATGATTGATGCGACGTCGCTGATGCACCGCTGAAGCCAGTACAAGGGTTCCCTGTATGAAGCCAATACAAGGGTTCCCTGTATGAAGCCAATACAAAGGTTCCCTGTATGAAGCCAATACAAGGGTTCCCTGTATAAAGCCAATACAAGGGTTCCCTGTATGAAGCCAATACAAGGGTTCCCTGTATGAAGCCAATACAAGGGTTCCCTGTATGAAGCCAATACAAGGGTTCCCTGTATGAACCAGCGCTGCACTTGATTATACAGTGTTCCTGCTATTCCCTGTGGCTCAGAGGTAACCTCTTGTTCATAACTCAAACCTCAGATGCCATGCTGGAGGAACATATGGGCTCCTCAATCCTTCAGAGTGTGAGAGCAGACCTGCTGGTCTAAAGACAATGGGCAATATAGAGCTGAGAGAGAGGAAGAGAGAGAGGAAGAGAGAGAGAGGAAGAGAGAGAGAGGAAGAGAGAGAGAGGAAGAGAGAGAGAGAGAGAGAGAGAGAGAGAGAGAGAGAGAGAGAGAGAGAGAGAGAGAGAGAGAGAGAGAGAGAGAGAGAGAGAGAGAGAGAGAGAGAGAGAGAGAGAGAGAGAGAGAGAGAGAGAGAGAGAGAGAGAGAGAGAGAGAGAGAGAGAGAGAGAGAGATGTTGTCAAAGCAAGGCAAACTTTAACCAATATGTTTGAGATGAAATAGCCTACCACAAATAGTTATATTATTATAATTTTTGTTGTATGTATTAAGGATCCCCATTAGCTGCTGTCTTGGCAGCAGCTACTCTACCAGGGGTCCAAACAAGATTAAGGCATTTAGATCCCAATTTAAAACAAATAAAACTACATAATACAAGAAAAACATTATTACACCACTACTCTACCACTACATATCTACACTGCAACATTTATAATACCACAATATATCCACATCACAATGTACTTGTGTGTGTTAGCTAGTGTGTGCCTTTGTGTGTGTTTCTTCACATTCCGCATTGTCCCATAAGGTGTAGTTCATGTATTTATGGCTCTATGTAGTACTGTGCCTTTCCCAGAGTCTGTTCTGGACTTGGAGACTGTGAAGAGACCCCTGGTGGCATGTCTTGTGGGGAATGCCCGACTCTACCTGGATCATGTTGGAGAGGCTTCCATTAAAGAACACCCTCTCTGTTCTGTTAGACAGGTAACTCTCGAACCACTATAAAGCAGGGGATGTAAAGCCATAACACATGTTTTTCAGCAGCCGACTATGATTGATCATGTCAAAAGCTGCACTGAAGTCAATCAAAACAGCTCCCACAATCTTCTTATTGTCAATTTCTTTCAGCCAATCATCATTTGTGTAAGTGCCATATATCTTCCCTATCAGAATGCTGAAAGTCAGCTGTTAATGTGTTTACTACGAACGTTGGCTTATTCATGCTTTAATTACAAACTACTCAATTTGTCATAGATGTTCAAGCACCAGTCATGTTTATTATACATCTGTAGCTACTGTCAGTGTGAAAGTAATACTTTTCAATCATTTACTTACCTGATTTGGGGAAAGTGACAAGGAAAACATCACTGTCCTTGATCTCAAAGTGTTCCAAGCTGTCGATATATTCCGTGGTTAATTCCTGCGTGTCAGCCACGGGAAACACCTGGCCTTTATACGTAAACAACTTCTCACCGAGACGCTTATACTCTTGTTGAGCCATTTAACAAACAAAAAAAACGGTAACAGAAAACGGTTGATAAGGGGAAAAACAGCTGAAACGAATTGTGGTCAATAGGAAAAGGAGAGTGAGGGAAGGTGACTGAGGACGTTTTCTAAGAATTAGATTAGATTTTATAAGTGAAGTCACGTAAACCGTGTCAAGTTTTAGTTTACGGGTTAATGAGAGTAGGCTTCTTCAGTTAACCTTTGTACAGTTGCATTGTCCTGTTGTAACTCTACGGTTGTCACGACTTCCGCCGAAGCGGTCGACGTCACCGGCCTTCTAGCCATCGACGATTCACTTTTCACTTTTCATTTTCCATTTGTTTTGTCTTTGTTTTACACACCTGGTTTCAATTCCCCAATTACATGTTCATTATTTAACCCTCTGTTTTCCCCATGGTTTTTGTGCGTGATTGATTTATTGTAAGTCCGGTCCGATGTTTCTGGGCTTGGTATTACTTCATGTATTTGGACATTTTGAGTAAAGTTTCTTGTGCTACTCATCTCTGCTGTCCTGCGCCTGACTCCTCTGCACCAGCTACACCCAGATCCTTAAACAATCACGCACAGGCCTCACTTTTATTGTTTACAAAGATAATACATTCACTGATCGTATCTCTCTTGTAAAACACTTTTTAAATTAAGCTTGTCTGGTCTGCCTTTTTATGTAAGGGGGTTGAATGAAAAAATAAATAGCAGCCTGTTTGCCCAAATAGGCTTGTCATTTTGTAGCTGTTGCTGGTTGAGCAATAGACTACATGTATTATGTAATTGTGGCTATGACCTTTTGAACTTCCAGTGGACATGGGAATTCTAAACCTCGAACAGAGTTGGCCAAGCACTGTCAATTATTCAAGTCATTCCACATCTCTCCTCTTTCAATTCACTTCTCATCAGGAATGGAGGGATGGAAGGATGGAAGGATGATGGGATGATTGTAGATCCATCCATTCATGTGGTTTTTGTCACTGTGGAGTGTTTTTCTAACTGGAGGGTTGATTGGTGATTGGCATGTTATTGGTTATTGATCTAAGAACCAGGTCATCAAGTGGACGTGTCAAAGACACCCCAGGGGATAGGCTGTCAACTAGCAGGATCGGTCAATTCGATTGGTTTAGGAACAGACATGCTCACACTAGATAAACATGTGTCTTGTACTGTATGTGTGTGTGAGTAAGTGAGTGTCTCACTTACAGTAGAATTAAGGACTGTATTGAGCCTTAGTGTATCTTGGTTCCGGAGAGTGTCTCGCAAAGCATTTTCTCTCTCTCTCTGCTCTCTCAAACAAACATGCACACACAGATGCACACACTCTCTTTCTCGCTGACTCTCTTTTTTTCTAAATTATTGTACTATACTGCCATCTTCTGTAAGATCTCAGAAAGACACAGAATTACAAATTAACTTGTCAATTACCATTAGGCAATTTAACTTGGATTATAATTAAATTCACGTGAACCAAGTGCTGTCAATTCAGATTACTGTAAGAGAAGAGACTTGTTATCAACACCCAGTCACTTATTAGTGTGTGTGTGTGTGTGTGTGTGTGTGTGTGTGTGTGTGTGTGTGTGTGTGTGTGTGTGTTACTGTCCATAGACAATCTCTTGGTGTTCTTAATGATGATATATGATGGGTAGCAGTGAAGAGGATGAAAAACAAGCCTTAATATAATTGACTTGCAGTCTGACCATGGGTGAAGGCCGGTACTTAATCATCTGAATGCTCCAGTGTCTAGAATAATGTGAACTTATTTTACCCCCAGCTATCAAGGAGCAGCTACTTTGAACTGAAAATCCACTGGACTCTAACCCAGTCATATAGGTCACCTGTTCAGGTACCCAGTCATATAGGTCACCTGTTCAGGTACCCAGTCATATAGGTCTCCTGTTCAGGTACCCAGTCATATAGGTCACCTGTTCAGGTACCCAGTCATATAGTTCAGGTATCCAGTCATATAGGTCACCTGTTCAGGTACCCAGTCATATAGGTCACCTGTTCAGGTACCCAGTCATATAGGTCACCTGTTCAGGTACCCAGTCATATAGGTCACATGTTCAGGTACCCAGTCATATAGGTTACCTGTTCAGGTATCCAGTCATATAGTTCAGGTATCCAGTCATATAGGTCACCTGTTCAGGTACCCAGTCATATAGGTCACCTGTTCAGGTACCCAGTCATATAGGTCACCTGTTCAGGTACCCAGTCATATAGGTCACCTGTTCAGGTACCCAGTCATATAGGTCACCTGTTCAGGTACCCAGTCATATAGGTCACCTGTTCAGTTATCCAGTCATATAGGTCACCTGTTCAGGTATCCAGTCATATAGGTCACCTGTTCAGGTATCCAGTCATATAGGTCACCTGTTCAGGTACCCAGTCATATAGGTCACCTGTTCAGGTACCCAGTCATATAGGTCACTGTTCAGGTACCCAGTCATATAGGTCACCTGTTCAGGTACCCAGTCATATAGGTCACCTGTTCAGGTACCCAGTCATATAGGTCACCTGTTCAGGTACCCAGTCATATAGGTCACCTGTTCAGGTACCCAGTCATATAGGTCACTTGTTCAGGTACCCAGTCATATAGGTCACCTGTTCAGGTACCCAGTCATATAGGTCACTTGTTCAGGTACCCAGTCATATAGGTCACTTGTTCAGGTACCCAGTCATATAGGTCACCTGTTCAGGTACCCAGTCATATAGGTCACCTGTTCAGGTACCCAGTCATATAGTTCAGGTATCCAGTCATATAGGTCACCTGTTCAGGTACCCAGTCATATAGTTCAGGTATCCAGTCATATAGGTCACCTGTTCAGGTACCCAGTCATATAGGTCACCTGTTCAGGTACCCAGTCATATAGGTCACCTGTTCAGGTACCCAGTCATATAGGTCACCTGTTCAGGTACCCAGTCATATAGTTCAGGTATCCAGTCATATAGGTCACCTGTTCAGGTATCCAGTCATATAGGTCACCTGTTCAGGTATCCAGTCATATAGGTCACCTGTTCAGGTACCCAGTCATATAGGTCACCTGTTCAGGTACCCAGTCATATAGTTCAGGTATCCAGTCATATAGGTCACTTGTTCAGGTACCCAGTCATATAGTTCAGGTATCCAGTCATATAGGTCACCTGTTCAGGTACCCAGTCATATAGTTCAGGTACCCAATCATATAGGTCACCTGTTCAGGTACCCAGTCATATAGGTCACCTGTTCAGGCATGTGGTCTTACCTTAATGTAATGTGATACACACACCTACATACACACATAACGTTGGAGGATCATGTGACGGACAAGATAGTGAGTGTGTGTGTGTGTGTGTGTGTGTGTGTGTGTGTGTGTGTGTGTGTGTGTGTGTGTGTGTGTGTGTGTGTGTGTGTGTGTGTGTGTTCAGGTGGAGGGTTGGAGGTGAAGAGGTGGATTGTCAGGTACTTAAGATTTGACCTAACCCCGCTCTCGCTTAGCTCTCTCTTTCACTCTATCTACCCTCTAAGTACCCCCCTGCTGAGTGGTTCCCTCCATGCTACAGGGTCTTAGCGCTCGACTTCAGCCCACCCTCATTGCTCTGTATTCAGGGTCAGATGACCATGTCTCCCTTGAGTGATGGAGGTATTTGATGGCACCTACTAGCCCCGAAGGTGCACTGCACTTAAACAAGAAATGAAGCTTTTCGTTATTTGAATGGTTGTGTAATTAATCAGTTAATTTGTGCAGATCTTTGAATTGCCTGGCTTGACCTAAATGGCTATATAGGATGGGAGCCCATCCATAGCTTAGTCTTATACATTTACACATTACTGTAAATTGGCGTCATGGGTATCAGACCATTTGTAGTGTATGGGATGTGGATGTGACTCTGTAGCCTACAGTGCAGTAAGTGCATTGTCTAATTCATATAAATGACATCTTTGCCAAATTTTAAAGAGTGTATAAAGAGTTCTTTATTCATTTCTATGGTAAAGGACTTGTAGGATAAACCTCTTTTATGTATCTCCAATAAAAAGCCACACTTGAACACAGTCCGTTTGCATCCCAAATGGCACCCTATTCTCTATTTAGTGCACTACTTTTTACCAGGGGTCCTATAGGTAATAGGGTGCCATTTGGGATGCATCCTTGGTCCTCTGTATAGATTGGGGCCGAGATACAAAGCCCTGCTAAAAGGCTCCCTTGACTCTCTGGGTCTTTGTTCGAAGTGGAGAGCAATGTACTTGCAGTTTTAAAAGGGCCTTTTCAGCTAGGCCGTAAACCGATCCTGGGCCTTGCCTAGCTGGGGTGTGCCCAGGACGTCTAGGGTTTACCTGGGGGACCAAGCGAGTGGCTGTGGGATTGGGTGGAGGGGAGGGGATGGAGGAGAAAGAGAGAGAGAGAGAGAAAGGAAGGCAGCTGGTCAGTAGGAGTGAAGCGAGGGATGGATGGTAAGAAGAGAAGTCTGAGAAAAGACAAAAAACAAAGGTGCGGATGAGGGTTGCACGGTTGTCCCCTCTTGTTGATTCTCTGGTGAATTAATTGTATCAGCCTCTTTCTCTTTCATTTATCCACCTTTCTTTCTCTCTTTTATCAAACGCTGTCCCTGAAAGGGAACGATAGCCTATATACTGTATGCAAAGACAAGAACGAGCCTAAAGTAGTGTGATGCTTACTGGGATACAGACAGTGTTGTGTGAATACTCTACAAGCAAAAATATTGCATACAAGACTGTAAAACTGAATATTAGCCTAAAGCGGAATCTGATTTGGAGCCAAAGGTCCAGAGTTTTGCCTGGGGCAAGTCACAACTCCCCACCCTATGAACACTTCTGAGAACCCCCGCTTCTCTCCCACCGCAATTAGGACGAGCTTGATCTGCGACAGGCCTTTTCTGATTGATGTTGGCCCATACAGTGATTAGGCCCTACTGCATGCCATAATTAAGGCTCTAATTGGCAACGCTTGGGGAACACGATGTGGGCAATGGGCATGCATGATGATTGATAATTCATAAAATCCATCTCTGGTGTGATGACATTCATTAACCTCTACTAGCCTATGTGCTCCTCTCTCTGCATAAATGAACCCCTCTAGCCTCTGTCAAGTCCTTATCAGTCTCGACTATTCATTTAGTCATACTTCAGATCAAGCCCCTGCACGCTATGCAGTTGTCTTGCAGCTTCCTTCCCCCACATCTACAGATGAAGGCTCCATCACAAATAGAATCCTTTCCCCTACATGGTGCACTACATTTGCTCAGAGCCCAATGGCCCTGGCCAAAAATAGCGCACTAGGGAATAGGGTGCCATTTGGGAGGCGACGGGAGAATTATTTGGGCATTGCCAATAACAGTTAAGCTCCTAGTCATGTCAGAAATGGACAGAACCTGTTGAGGATTAACCCGTAAACAGTCTGGGCTTTTGTGCCACATGCAAGAACTCATCTCTGGTGAGAGATTCTCTCCCTGGAGAGAAAGAGAGTGAGAGAGAAAGGGAGAGAGAGGGAGATTAGATGGGTTTTTACAATGAATGTTCTCATTCAAAAAATAGCCCACCCTTTTTGCTTGTCTGACCGGTAGTGTCTCATCAGTTTTAAAAGCTGTCGGGAATTGTCTTTTCTATTTTACAATGTCGTTTTGGGGGGAATTCTTTAATATGGTGAGTCCTAGCCTATGGATGGAGGCTCTGGCAGATGTGCACTGACTAGTGGAAGTGTCACTAAAACGGTATTATTCATCAAACGTTATGTTATTTTCTGTTACAAATACAATGTTAAAATTGGTAACTGGATTAAAACAATAAAAACTTTAATAAATCGCAACGGGCTTTAAATTGTTCTCTCTACTGTTAATTTGTCATTCAAATTACGCACGGTGCCTTTACCGAAGGGAAGAGGAGGAGTGATTGCAGTGCTGAGTGAACGAATGACACACATCTCCTCCCTTCCGCTGGCGCTGAAACTCGAGAGAGAAGTGACAGGTAGGAAGACCGTTGTGTAGCTACCAGACCAGACAGACTCAGATAAACAAAAATGTCAAACTCATGAAAGAAAATGGTTCATAGTAAAGTCGACAGTTTGTGAGAGAGACAGTTATAAAAGTTTTGATGGGAAGTTGCCAGAGAAATGCAAATTAGTTTGAGAATACACTTTACAACTTCGATGTGGATCATTTCATATTTAAGGTCACAATGAGTGGACAGCAAACTTTTTAAAACTTAAAATTGTCATAACAAAAAGGAATTTCTAGCACATATAAAATACGCGGGGCAGTGTCAGAACGATTTGTCAACGGAAGGCGCTTGTCATTGGAGGATGATCACTAAATTAGATCAGAATACATCACAGAAGGAAGTTGAGGATGTGTTCAACGGGTCGAGACATAATAATCCCCTAATCACAGACACTTTCTGTCCTCTTCAAATGAAATAGCCTACAATCTCAGTTCATCATGCACAGACGGAGGATGCTTCGGGCACTCCCTGTTTTTATATTCATGTTCTTCATCGTTTTAATCGTGGACTTTCAACTAAGGACGCGGAATCTCCACAAACTCAATTCTATTCACAATCCGTTCGGGGGAGACTTACTGCGCTCGATTCAAGAGGCGCCTCTCTCCCCGGCAAAGGAGCCACCAAAGCCGGCCAAGTTTCCTCGACAACCTGCCGCTGTCTCTACTATGAACCAGACTGTTGGTGGCTTACAAGCTGAGATACAGAGAAGGAGAGACAAGTTGAGGTCTTTGGAACAGAGAAGGGTTTTCGTCACTCCATCCCTGTTGAGGTTAACGGACATCTTCCTCGCGGTGAAGAGCACCGGGAGGTTCCACGGCACGCGCCTATCTCTTCTCCTCGAGACGTGGATCTCCAAGACCAAGGAGCACGTGAGTGTGGTTGATTGGTCCAGCACGTATTCGTCAAAGTTTAAAAAAAAATGTTACCTAATCTTATAGGGTACTTTGACGGGGGACCATTCAATTATCAAGTAACATTGAACTCATATCACTGTCTTTTTGCTTTATTGTAGGCCTAGTTTAGAGTCATTTTATTGCAATAACCCAGATATCACTGATTGGTGACATGGGATAACCAATAGCCTCAACAGTCCCCTTATTCACAGTTATTATATGGCAGGTGAACAGTGGTAACATGGGAATAGGTCTACAGTTATTACATCGTAGGTGCACAGTGGTAACATTGGAATAGGTCTACAGTTATTACATGGCAGGTGCACAGTGGTAACATGGGGATAGGTCTACAGTTATTACATGGTAGGTGCACAGTGGTAACATGGGAATAGGTCTACAGTTATTACATGGGAATAGGTCTACAGTTATTACATGGTAGGTGCACAGTGGTAACATGGGAATACGGCTACAGTTATTACATGAGAATAGGTCTACAGTTATTACATGGTAGGTGCACAGTGGTAACATGGGAATACGGCTACAGTTATTACATGAGAATAGGTCTACAGTTATTACATGGTAGGTGCACAGTGGTAACATGGGAATAGGTCTACAGTTATTACATGGTAGGTGCACAGTGGTAACATGGGAATAGGTCTACAGTTATTACATGGCAGGTGCACAGTGGTAACATGGGAATAGGTCTACAGTTATTACATGGTAGGTGCACAGTGGTAACATGGGAATAGGTCTACAGTTATTACATGGCAGGTGAACAGTGGTAACATGGGAATAGGTCTACAGTTATTACATGGTAGGTGCACAGTGGTAACATGGGAATAGGTCTACAGTTATTACATGGTAGGTGCACAGTGGTAACATGGGAATAGGTCTACAGTTATTACATGGCAGGTGCACAGTGGTAACATGGGAATAGGTCTACAGTTATTACATGGCAGGTGCACAGTGGTAACATGGGAATAGGTCTACAGTTATTGCATGGTAGGTGCACAGTGGTAACATGGGAATAGGTCTACAGTTATTACATGGCAGGTGCACAGTGGTAACATGGGAATAGGTCTACAGATATTACATGGGAATAGGTCTACAGTTATTACATGGTAGGTGCACAGTGGTAACATGGGAATAGGTCTACAGTTATTACATGGTAGGTGCACCGTGGTAACATGGGAATAGGTCTACAGTTATTACATGGCAGGTGCACAGTGGTAACATGGGAATAGGTCTACAGTTATTACATGGTAGGTGCACAGTGGTAACATGGGAATAGGTCTACAGTTATTACATGGTAGGTGCACAGTGGTAACATGGGAATAGGTCTACAGTTATTACATGGTAGGTGCACAGTGGTAACATGGGAATAGGTCTACAGTTATTACATGGTAGGTGCACAGTGGTAACATGGGAATAGGTCTACAGTTATTACATGGTAGGTGCACAGTGGTAACATGGGAATAGGTCTACAGTTATTACATGGTAGGTGCACAGTGGTAACATGGGAATAGGTCTACAGTTATTACATGGCAGGTGCACAGTGGTAACATGGGAATAGGTCTACAGTTATTACATGGTAGGTGCACAGTGGTAACATGGGAATAGGTCTACAGTTATTACATGGTAGGTGCACAGTGGTAACATGGGAATAGGTCTACAGTTATTACATGGTAGGTGCACAGTGGTAACATGGGAATAGGTCTACAGTTATTACATGGTAGGGGCACAGTGGTAACATGGGAATAGGTCTACAGTTATTACATGGGAATAGGTCTACAGTTATTACATGGTAGGTGCACAGTGGTAACATGGGAATAGGTCTACAGTTATTACATGGTAGGGGCACAGTGGTAACATGGGAATAGGTCTACAGTTATTACATGGGAATAGGTCTACAGTTATTACATGGTAGGTGCACAGTGGTAACATGGGAATAGGTCTACAGTGGTAACATGGGAATAGGTCTACAGTTATTACATGGTAGGTGCACAGTGGTAACATGGGAATAGGTCTACAGTTATTACATGGTAGGTGCACAGTGGTAACATGGGAATAGGTCTACAGTTATTACATGGTAGGTGCACAGTGGTAACATGGGAATAGGTCTACAGTTATTACATGGTAGGTGCACCGTGGTAACATGGGAATAGGTCTACAGTTATTACATGGCAGGTGCACAGTGGTAACATGGGAATAGGTCTACAGTTATTACATGGGAATAGGTCTACAGTTATTACATGGTAGGTGCACAGTGGTAACATGGGAATAGGTCTACAGTTATTACATGGTAGGTGCACAGTGGTAACATGGGAATAGGTCTACAGTTATTACATGGTAGGTGCACAGTGGTAACATGGGAATAGGTCTACAGTTATTACATGGTAGGTGCACAGTGGTAACATGGGAATAGGTCTACAGTTATTACATGGTAGGTGCACAGTGGTAACATGGGAATAGGTCTACAGTTATTACATGGTAGGTGCACAGTGGTAACATGGGAATAGGTCTACAGTTATTACATGGTAGGTGCACAGTGGTAACATGGGAATAGGTCTACAGTTATTACATGGTAGGTGCACAGTGGTAACATGGGAATAGGTCTACAGTTATTACATGGTAGGTGCACCGTGGTAACATGGGAATAGGTCTACAGTTATTACATGGTAGGTAACCTAACCTACACAGTGATTGTTCAGTTCTTAGGCCTAGAGGGACTGTTGATTGAGAAACACCTAATGTAGTCAGTATGGCCCAACTCAGCTGGTCCTCTTCCTGTTTTGAACAGTCATGTTCTTTACAGAACAAAGCAGCACTTCCTCCTTGGCTACTTTCTACACTGAGTCAACATGACTGGGGCTTTTGCCTCTCAGACTGTATCAGAGGTATAGTGAAGCATGTGTGAGGAGTAGTCTACTAGTCCCATTGATGTTGTGTTAGGTTTGGCTGTATAGTAGGGTTAGCAGATTACACACACACACGCACGCACGCACGCACGCACGCACGCACGCACGCACGCACGCACGCACGCACGCACGCACGCACGCACGCACACACACACACACACACACACACACACACACACACACACACACACACACACACACACACACATGTATTAGGACATAACTCTTTTGGAAGACCCTATCTTCCTAGGTCCTATCTTGAAGTGGCTTGTCAAAGCGAAATCCTAACAAGCATTTAACAATGTCACACTTCTAGAAGAAGTGTTTGAGATGACTGTTGGAAGCTGTGTTTGTGCGAAATGACTGTTGGAAGCTGTGTTTGTGTGAAATGACTGCCAAGCAGATATACATGGGGTACTTTGTATTGTAAAAGTTGTAGAACACATACTTCATTGGCAGTTGGCACTTATCATTCCATGTTTGGTTCTCATAGACAATGATAGTGTTCCCAATACATGTTATCAAAGCATTGTTTCACCCTTGTACCTGTTTCTCAAAATACGAGGCACATTTGATACGTGCCTTTTCTCTGAAGAAGTATGTCAGCGATTTCTTCAGGTCATATAAAAGTCTTTACACTTTCTCGTCAGCTAGTGATTCAGATGGACAGACAGGGTGACTCGTGGTTTGGTCCTCAGCAGATATTAACTTTAATCTTAGTTTTAGAGAAGTGAAATCATCAGCTCTCTCTCTTTCACCCGTCTCTCTCTCTCTCTCTCTCCCGTCTCTCTCTCTCTCTCTCTCCCGTCTCTCTATGTTCAACTGAGAGTCAGAACGGAACCTCTGTAGAACCTCAGAGGAAATGTTTTCCATCCAACAGTGTAGTCATGGCTACTATCTACAGATGATGTGTATATAGTCTAATGTTGCTTATTTTCATTTCTTACAAGTGGAACGTTAACGCAAAGATTCTGGCTTTTTGTTTTTCTCGACCCTAACATACATGCACACACACACACACACACACAGTTCCATGTTCTCTTCATAGACTTCCTGTTCTCAGATCAGTTTCCGTTTCAGCATTGTTGCTCTGCGGCTGTGGCGTCACCCTGGCACAGACAGCAAACACACAGACACACACAGCATCCTGTAGTAGTGTTGTGTGTGTGTGTTGTGTGTGTCAAAACAACACAAAACAAAAGATAAACCATGTACCCCTGTCCATACTCCATTAGAAGAGACAGATGATTTAAAGTCACAGTAGTGCACTGATACAGGACCCAGCTGCATTACACTCTATAGGAGAGAAATCTATCCAGCTATGTTTTACAGCATGAGTAAAAGAGACAGATTTATCCTCTCTCTCTCTCTCTCTCTCTCTCTCTCTCTCTCTCTCTCTCTCTCTCTCTCTCTCTCTCTCTTCTCTCTTCTCTCTCTTCTCTCTCTTCTCTCTCTTCTCTCTCTTCTCTCTCTTCTCTCTCTCTCTCTCTCTCTCTCTCTCTCTCTCTCTCTCTCTCTCTCTCTCTCTCTCTCTCTCTCTCTCTCTCTCTCTCTCTCTCTCTCTCTCTCTCTCTCTCTCTCTCTCTCTCTCTCTCTCTCTCCCCCAGTCAACTCCCAATGTCTAGTTTACGAGCCACTGCCAGCCCCCACTCAGCCATCTTGGATCTTCAGCCTCTTTAGCCCAGGCAGAATGATAGGGGCCTAGTGGACATTATGGAGCCGTGGTGCTGGTGCAGTTACCTGAATTATGACTGCCAGGGAGGAAACT
Organism: Salvelinus fontinalis; assembly: GCF_029448725.1. Lineage (NCBI taxonomy): Eukaryota > Metazoa > Chordata > Actinopteri > Salmoniformes > Salmonidae > Salvelinus > Salvelinus fontinalis. Next base: position 84,331 of record NC_074704.1, on the reverse strand, counting down.
AATGACACAGGGCCTCTGGGTCCTGAGTCAAGCAGCGCCTCTTTTGGTTTCATCACCAGGGAATCGATCAGTGAATTACTCCTCCTTTGAACGAGTGATGGGATGGAGGGATGCGGAGGAGAAGAAAGAAAAATACCCACAGGGGGCTAGGGGCGGGGGGGGGGGGCTATACAATGGCTGAAGGGAAGATTTAGAGGTAGCTATACTCGATATGAGAGGTAGAGGGAGGCTGTACTGTTGTTTCAATGGAGATAGATAGAGTGCAGATCACATGGGTGTGTGTGTGTGTGTGTTGTAGTGGGAAGACAGGGCTCTATGATAGATACATGCAGTTCATCTAGTGCACTTAAGCTATTAAGGCGATCACTTAGGTTAATGTAAAGCCGTGGGTAGGCACACACACACGCACGCACGCACGCACGCGCGCACGCACGCACACACACACACACACACACAGAGAGAGAATGAGAGATAGGGAGAGAAGGAGAGAGATATAGACAGGAGGAGAGGAGCTGCTCTATTATATTACACACTGTGGTGAATTACACCCCATAAAACACTGTTTTATCCACCCAGAGGCTGCTCTATTATATTACACACCGTGGTGAATTACACCCCGTAAAACACTGTTTTATCCACCCAGAGGCCGCTCTATTATATTACACACCGTGGTGAATTACACTCCGTAAAACACTGTTTTATCCACCCAGAGGCCGCTCTATTATATTACACACCGTGGTGGTGAAATACACTCCGTAAAACACTGTTTTATCAACCCAGAGGCTGCTCTATTATATTACACACCGTGGTGAATTACACCCCGTAAAACACTGTTTTATCCACCCAGAGGCTGCTCTATTATATTACACACCGTGGTGAATTACACCCCGTAAAACACTGTTTTATCCACCCAGAGGCTGCTCTATTATATTACACACCGTGGTGGTGAATTACACCCCGTAAAACACTGTTTTATCCACCCAGAGGCTGCTCTATTATATTACACACCGTGGTGAATTACACCCCGTAAAACACTGTTTTATCCACCCAGAGGCCGCTCTATTATATTACACACCGTGGTGAATTACACTCCGTAAAACGCTGTTTTATCCACCCAGAGGCTGCTCTATTATATTACACACCGTGGTGGTGAATTACACCCCGTAAAACACTGTTTTATCCACCCAGAGGCTGCTCTATTATATTACACACCGTGGTGAATTACACTCCGTAAAACACTGTTTTATCCACCCAGAGGCTGCTCTATTATATTACACACCGTGGTGAATTACACCTCGTAAAACACTGTTTTATCCACCCAGAGGCTGCTCTATTATATTACACACCGTGGTGAATTACACCCCGTAAAACACTGTTTTATCCACCCAGAGGCTGCTCTATGATATTACACACCATGGTGAATTACACTCCGTAAAACACTGTTTTATCCACCCAGAGGCTGCTCTATTATATTACACACCGTGGTGAATTACACCCCGTAAAACACTGTTTTATCCACCCAGAGGCTGCTCTATTATATTACACACCGTGGTGAATTACACCTCGTAAAACACTGTTTTATCCACCCAGAGGCTGCTCTATTATATTACACACCGTGGTGAATTACACCCCGTAAAACACTGTTTTATCCACCCAGAGGCTGCTCTATTATATTACACACCGTGGTGAATTACACTCCGTAAAACACTGTTTTATCCACCCAGAGGCTGCTCTATTATATTACACACCGTGGTGAATTACACTCCGTAAAACACTGTTTTATCCACCCAGAGGCAGCTCTATTATATTACACACCGTGGTGAATTACACCCCGTAAAACACTGTTTTATCCACCCAGAGGCTGCTCTATTATATTACACACCGTGGTGAATTACACCCCGTAAAACACTGTTTTATCCACCCAGAGGCTGCTCTATTATATTACACACCGTGGTGGTGAATTACACCCCGTAAAACACTGTTTTATCCACCCAGAGGCTGCTCTATTATATTACACACCGTGGTGGTGAATTACACTCCGTAAAACACTGTTTTATCCACCCAGAGGCTGCTCTATTATATTACACACCGTGGTGGTGAAATACACTCCGTAAAACACTGTTTTATCCACCCAGAGGCTGCTCTATTATATTACACACCGTGGTGAATTACACCCCGTAAAACACTGTTTTATCCACCCAGAGGCTGCTCTATTATATTACACACCGTGGTGAATTACACCCCGTAAAACACTGTTTTATCCACCCAGAGGCTGCTCTATTATATTACACACCGTGGTGAATTACACCCCGTAAAACACTGTTTTATCCACCCAGAGGCTGCTCTATGATATTACACACCATGGTGAATTACACTCCGTAAAACACTGTTTTATCCACCCAGAGGCTGCTCTATTATATTACACACCGTGGTGAATTACACCCCGTAAAACACTGTTTTATCCACCCAGAGGCTGCTCTATTATATTACACACCGTGGTGAATTACACCCCGTAAAACACTGTTTTATCCACCCAGAGGCTGCTCTATTATATTACACACCGTGGTGAATTACACCCCGTAAAACACTGTTTTATCCACCCAGAGGCTGCTCTATTATATTACACACCGTGGTGGTGAATTACACTCCGTAAAACACTGTTTTATCCACCCAGAGGCTGCTCTATTATATTACACACCGTGGTGAATTACACCCCGTAAAACACTGTTTTATCCACCCAGAGGCTGCTCTATTATATTACACAACGTGGTGGTGAATTACACTCCGTAAAACACTGTTTTATCCACCCAGAGGCCCTAGGCTACGTCCCAAATGCCTTCCTATTCCCTACATAGTGCACTATATTCAGAATAGGGTGCCATTTGGGACGGTCCTGTCACCTCAGGAGGAGTTTTATAGCTTTACTGTAATGGTTTGATAATGCTTAGGAGAGAGTTGAAACAGACACACATCCTCGTTTATCTCTTCTCTCTTAGATGAAAGAGTACCAGACACTCTGAGGGAACAACACTTTCCTTTTTCCCTCTCACCCATCTCCACCCTCTCCCTCTCTTATCTTCCCTCTTTCCCCCTTTCACTCCCTGTACTCCACCCCCATCACTTCCTATGGAAGATTGGATCAGCAGTCAGTCTGTGTATGTGTATGTGTGTGTGTGTGTGTGTGTGTGTGTGTGTGTGTGTGTGTGTGTGTGTGTGTGTGTGTGTGTGTGTGTGTGTGTGTGTGTGCTTCCTTTAGCAGTCATACACTGTGGGTGATATTAGAGTGGGAGCCCACTGATAGGGCTCTTCTACACTACCTGACCAAAAGTATGTGGACACCTGCTCATTGAACATCTCATTCCAAAATCATGAGCTTTAATATTGAGTTGGTCCACTCTTTGCTGCTATAACAGCCTCCACTCTTCTGGGAAGGCTTTCCACTAGATGTTGGAACATTGCTGCAGGGACTTGGTTCCATTCAGCCACAAGAGCATTAGTGAGGTCGGGCACTGATGTTGGGTGATTAGGCCTGAATCACAGTCGCCGTTCCAATTCATCCCAAAGGTGTTCGATGGGGTTGAGGTCAGGGCTCTGTGCAGGCCAGTCAGGTTCTTCACCGATCTCAACAAACCATTTGTTTGTATGGACCTCATTTTGTGCACGGGGGCATTGTCATGCAGGAACAGGAAAGGGCCTTCCCCAAACTGTTGCCACAAAGTTGGAAGCACAGAATTGTCTAGAATGTCATTGTATGCTGTAGTGTTAAGATTTCCGTTCACTGGAACTATGGGGACTAGCCCGAACCATGAAAAACAGCTCCAGACCATTATTCCTCCTCCACCAAACTTTACTGTTGGCACTATTGGGGCAGGTAGTGTTCTCCTGGCATCCGCCAAATCCAGATTAGTTTGTCGGACTGTTAGCAACGGATGTGGCTGAAATAGCCGAATCCACAAATTTGAAGGGGTGTCCACATACTTTTGTATATATAATGTATCTTTAGATTCATTGGTTGCTAGTTGTGACCAACAGAGGTCAGTGGTGGACCAGCTACACAGTGCTGCACTACTGTAGAACTCAGGGAAATAGATAGCATGCCGTTTAGATCACTGAGTCTGTTGGTGAGAGAGAGAGAGGGGGGGGGGGGGGGAGGGGGGAGAGAGGGAGAGAGGGAGAGAGAGAGAGAGAGAGAGAGAGGGAGAGGGAGAGAGAGAGAGAGAGAGAGAGAGAGAGAGAGAGGGAGAGAGAGAGAGAGAGAGAGGGAGAGGGAGAGGGAGAGAGAGAGAGAGAGAGAGAGAGAGAGAGACAGAGAGACAGAGAGACAGAGAGACAGAGAGAGAGAGAGAGAGGGGGGGGGGGGGGGAGAGAGAGAGAGAGGAAGAGGGAGAGGGAGAGAGAGAGAGTCTACAGAGGAAGTGTTGGGAGCAGAGGTCAAGGATATGTAATCTCCCAATGGGAGGGTAGTGTTGCTGTTTCACACTGTCTTCAATGTAATGGCAGCGAGGGTCAAAGGTTCAAGTGGCTGTGTATGTCTTCCCTTTAGCTTATGGTGCAGCCTGTTTCTGTCAGTATTAATCTGTCCTCCATTATCTTGCTACGTGTGTGAGGTGTATGTGGGGGGGGGGGGGTCTGTTTGTGTGAGGGGGTGTCTGTCTCTGTGTGTAGTGGGGGTGTGTGTGGGTGTCTGTGTCTGTGTGTATGTTTGTGTATGTGTGGTAGGGGTCTGTGTGTGTGTGTGGGGGGGGGGGGGTGTATGTTTGTGTTTGTGTGTATGTGTGTGTGTGTGTATGTGTGTGTTTGTGTATGTATGTGTGTGTTATATCTCTCTCTCTTCTCTTCCTTCTCTAGACGTTCATCTTTACAGACACAGAGGATGAAGACATCAAGTCCAGAGGTAGGTCTTCAGCTCCACCAATCACAAGCAAGGAGAGACTTGTTGCATTAACAGTTGTAATGTTTAAGGGCGATAGTTGTTTATTAGACAACAGTTCCAGCTTTAATCTCATTTAAGTCTCATGTCAGAGTGTTGTAAAATGAACACATTGATAGGTGCTCTGACTGAAATCATTTTTTCTATTCAGGTTACAATTTGATTGTGACAGATTGTCCGTCTGACCACAGTCACCAGGCTCTGTCCTGTAAGATGTCTGCTGAATATGACCACTTCATGGCCTCCGATAAGAAGTGAGTGACCAGCACAACCTAGACAGAGAGAAACACATAGACTATCACTTTACAGGACTTAGATAGTCTATCTCTTTACAGGACATATAGAGACTATCACTTTACAGGACATAGATGGACTATCACTTTACAGGACATAGATAGTCTATCACTTTACAGGGCATAGAGAGACTATCACTTTACAGGGCATATATAGACTATCACTTTACAGGGCATAGAGAGACTATCTCTTTACAGGACATAGATAGTCTATCACTTTACAGGACATAGAGAGACTATCACTTTACAGGACTTAGATAGTCTATCTCTTTACAGGACATATAGAGACTATCACTTTACAGGACATAGATGGACTATCACTTTACAGGACATAGATAGTCTATCACTTTACAGGACATAGATAGTCTATCACTTTACAGGACATAGATAGTCTATCACTGTACAGGACATAGATAGTCTATCACTGTACAGGACATAGATAGTCTATCACTTTACAGGACATAGATAGTCTATCACTTTACAGGACATAGAGAGACTATCACTTTACAGGACATAGATGGACTATCACTTTACAGGACATAGAGAGACTATTACTTTACAGGACATAGATAGTCTATCACTGTACAGGACATAGATAGTCTATCACTTTACAGGACATAGATAGTCTATCACTTTACAGGACATAGATAGCCTATCACTTTACAGGACATAGATAGTCTATCACTTTACAGGGCATAGATAGTCTATCACTTTACAGGACATATATAGTCTATCACTTTACAGGGCATAGATAGACTATCACTTTACAGGGCATAGATAGTCTATCACTTTACAGGACATAGATAGTCTATCACTTTACAGGGCATAGAGAGACTATCACTTTACAGGGCATAGAGAGACTATCACTTTACAGGACATAGAGAGACTATCACTTTACAGGACATAGAGAGACTATCAATTTACAGGACATAGAGAGACTATCACTTTACAGGACATAGAGAAACTATCACTTTACAGGACATAGAGAGACTATCACTTTACAGGACATAGATAGTCTATCAGTTTACAGGGCATAGAGAGACTATTACTTTACAGGGCACAGATAGTCTATCACTTTACATGACATAGAGAGACTATCACTTTACAGGGCATAGAGAGACTATCACTTTACAGGACATAGAGAAACTATCACTTTACAGGACATAGAGAGACTATCACTTTACAGGACATAGATAGTCTATCAGTTTACAGGGCATAGAGAGACTATTACTTTACAGGGCACAGATAGTCTATCACTTTACATGACATAGAGAGACTATCACTTTACAGGGCATAGAGAGACTATCACTTTACAGGACATAGATAGTCTATCACTTTACAGGACATAGATAGTCTATCACTTTACAGGACATAGATAGTCTATCACTTTACAGGACATAGATAGTCTATAACTTTACAGGACATAGATAGTCTATCACTTTACAGGGCATAGAGAGACTATTACTTTACAGGGCATAGAGAGACTATCACTTTACAGGACATAGATAGTCTATCACTTTACAGGACATAGATAGTCTATCACTTTACAGGACATAGATAGTCTATCACTTTACAGGGCATAGATAGTCTATCACTTTACAGGACATAGATAGTCTATCACTTTACAGGGCATATATAGACTATCACTTTACAGGGCATAGATAGTCTATCACTTTACAGGACATAGATAGTCTATCACTTTACAGGGCATAGAGAGACTATCACTTTACAGGGCATAGAGAGACTATCACTTTACAGGACATAGAGAGACTATCACTTTACAGGACATAGAGAGACTATCACTTTACAGGACATAGAGAGACTATCACTTTACAGGACATAGAGAAACTATCACTTTACAGGACATAGAGAGACTATCACTTTACAGGACATAGATAGTCTATCAGTTTACAGGGCATAGAGAGACTATTACTTTACAGGGCACAAATAGTCTATCACTTTACATGACATAGAGAGACTATCACTTTACAGGATATAGATAGTCTATCACTTTACAGGACATAGATAGTCTATCACTTTACAGGACATAGATGGTCTATCACTTTACAGGGCATAGATAGTCTATCACTTTACAGGGCATAGAGAGACTATTACTTTACAGGGCATAGAGAGACTATCACTTTACAGGACATAGATAGTCTATCACTTTACAGGATATAGATAGTCTATCACTTTACAGGACATAGATAGTCTATCACTTTACAGGACATAGATAGTCTATCACTTTACAGGACATAGATAGTCTATCACTTTACAGGGCATAGATAGTCTATCACTTTACAGGACATAGATAGTCTATCACTTTACAGGACATAGATAGTCTATCACTGTACAGGACATAGATAGTCTATCACTGTACAGGACATAGATAGTCTATCACTTTACAGGACATAGATAGTCTATCACTTTACAGGACATAGATTGTCTATCACTTTACAGGGCATAGATAGTCTATCACTTTACAGGACATAGAGAGACTATCACTTTACAGGACATAGTTAGTCTATCACTTTACAGGACATAGATAGTCTATCACTTTACAGGGCATAGATAGTCTATCACTTTACAGGACATAGAGAGACTATTACTTTACAGGGCATAGATGGACTATCACTTTACAGGGCATAGAGAGACTATTACTTTACAGGGCATAGATGGACTATCACTTTACAGGGCATAGAGAGACTATTACTTTACAGGGCATAGATGGACTATCACTTTACAGGACATAGATAGTCTATCACTTTACAGGACATAGAGAGATTATCACTTTACAGGACATATAGAGTCTATCACTTTACAGGGCATAGAGAGACTATCACTTTACAGGACATAGATGGTCTATCACTTCACAGGACATAGAGAGATTATTACTTTACAGGGCTTAGAGAGACTATTACTTTACAGGGCATAGATGGACTATCACTTTACAGGACATAGATGGTCTATCACTTCACAGGACATAGATAGTCTATCACTTTACAGGACATAGAGAGACTATCACTTTACAGGACATAGAGAGACTATTACTTTACAGGGCATAGATAGTATATCACTTTACAGGACATAGATAGTCTATCACTTCACAGGACATAGAGAGACTATCACTTTACAGGACATAGAGAGACTATTGCTTTACAGGACTTAGAGAGACTATTACTTTACAGGGCATAGAGAGACTATTACTTTACAGGACTTAGAGAGACTATTACTTTACAGGACATAGAGAAACTATCACTTTACAGGACATAGAGAGACTATTATTTACAGGACTTAGAGAGACTATTACTTTACAGGACATAGAGAAACTATTACTTTACAGGGCATAGATGGACTATCACTTTACAGGACATAGATGGTCTATCACTTCACAGGACATAGATAGTCTATCACTTTACAGGACATAAAGAGACTATCACTTTACAGGGCATAGAGAGACTATTACTTTACAGGACATAGATAGTCTATCACTTTACAGGGCATAGATAGTCTATCACTTTACAGGACTTAGAGAGACTATCACTTTACAGGGCATATATAGACTATCACTTTACAGGGCATAGAGAGACTATCTCTTTACAGGACATAGATAGTCTATCACTTTACAGGACATAGAGAGACTATCTCTTTACAGGACTTAGAGAGACTATTACTTTACAGGACATAGAGAAACTATTACTTTACAGGGCATAGATGGACTATCACTTTACAGGACATAGATGGTCTATCACTTCACAGGACATAGATAGTCTATCACTTTACAGGACATAGAGAGACTATCACTTTACAGGGCATAGAGAGACTATTACTTTACAGGACATAGATAGTCTATCACTTTACAGGACATAGATAGTCTATCACTTTACAGGGCATAGATAGTCTATCACTTTACAGGACATAGAGAGACTATCACTTTACAGGACATAGAGAGACTATTACTTTACAGGGCATAGATAGTATATCACTTTACAGGACATAGATAGTCTATCACTTCACAGGACATAGAGAGACTATCACTTTACAGGACATAGAGAGACTATTGCTTTACAGGACTTAGAGAGACTATTACTTTACAGGGCATAGAGAGACTATTACTTTACAGGACTTAGAGAGACTATTACTTTACAGGACATAGAGAAACTATCACTTTACAGGACATAGAGAGACTATTATTTACAGGACTTAGAGAGACTATTACTTTACAGGACATAGAGAAACTATTACTTTACAGGGCATAGATGGACTATCACTTTACAGGACATAGATGGTCTATCACTTCACAGGACATAGATAGTCTATCACTTTACAGGACATAAAGAGACTATCACTTTACAGGGCATAGAGAGACTATTACTTTACAGGACATAGATAGTCTATCACTTTACAGGGCATAGATAGTCTATCACTTTACAGGACTTAGAGAGACTATCACTTTACAGGGCATATATAGACTATCACTTTACAGGGCATAGAGAGACTATCTCTTTACAGGACATAGATAGTCTATCACTTTACAGGACATAGAGAGACTATCTCTTTACAGGACTTAGAGAGACTATTACTTTACAGGACATAGAGAAACTATTACTTTACAGGGCATAGATGGACTATCACTTTACAGGACATAGATGGTCTATCACTTCACAGGACATAGATAGTCTATCACTTTACAGGACATAGAGAGACTATCACTTTACAGGGCATAGAGAGACTATTACTTTACAGGACATAGATAGTCTATCACTTTACAGGACATAGATAGTCTATCACTTTACAGGGCATAGATAGTCTATCACTTTACAGGACATAGATAGTCTATCACTTTACAGAACATAGATAGTCTATCACTGTACAGGACATAGATAGACTATCACTTTACAGGGCATAGATGGACTCACTTTACAGGGCATAGAGAGACTATCACTTTACAGGCATAGAGAGACTATTACTTTACAGGACTTAGAGAGACTATTACTTTACAGGACATAGAGAAACTATCACTTTACAGGACATAGATAGTCTATCACTTTACAGGACATAGATAGTCTATCACTTTACAGGGCATAGATAGTCTATCACTTTACAGGACATAGATAGTCTATCACTTTACAGAACATAGATAGTCTATCACTGTACAGGACATAGATAGTCTATCACTGTACAGGACATAGATAGTCTATCACTTTACAGGACATAGATAGTCTATCACTTTACAGGACATAGATTGTCTATCACTTTACAGGGCATAGATAGTCTATCACTTTACAGGACATAGAGAGACTATCACTTTACAGGACATAGATAGTCTATCACTTTACAGGACATAGATAGTCTATCACTTTACAGGGCATAGATAGTCTATCACTTTACAGGACATAGAGAGACTATTACTTTACAGGGCATAGATGGACTATCACTTTACAGGGCATAGAGAGACTATTACTTTACAGGGCATAGATGGACTATCACTTTACAGGGCATAGAGAGACTATTACTTTACAGGGCATAGATGGACTATCACTTTACAGGACATAGATAGTCTATCACTTTACAGGACATAGAGAGACTATCACTTTACAGGACATATAGAGTCTATCACTTTACAGGGCATAGAGAGACTATCACTTTACAGGACATAGATGGTCTATCACTTCACAGGACATAGAGAGACTATTACTTTACAGGGCTTAGAGAGACTATTACTTTACAGGGCATAGATGGACTATCACTTTACAGGACATAGATGGTCTATCACTTCACAGGACATAGATAGTCTATCACTTTACAGGACATAGAGAGACTATCACTTTACAGGACATAGAGAGACTATTACTTTACAGGGCATAGATAGTATATCACTTTACAGGACATAGATAGTCTATCACTTCACAGGACATAGAGAGACTATCACTTTACAGGACATAGAGAGACTATTACTTTACAGGACTTAGAGAGACTATTACTTTACAGGGCATAGAGAGACTATTACTTTACAGGACTTAGAGAGACTATTACTTTACAGGACATAGAGAAACTATCACTTTACAGGACATAGAGAGACTATTACTTTACAGGACTTAGAGAGACTATTACTTTACAGGACATAGAGAAACTATTACTTTACAGGGCATAGATGGACTATCACTTTACAGGACATAGATGGTCTATCACTTCACAGGACATAGATAGTCTATCACTTTACAGGACATAGAGAGACTATCACTTTACAGGGCATAGAGAGACTATTACTTTACAGGACATAGATAGTCTATCACTTTACAGGGCATAGATAGTCTATCACTTTACAGGACTTAGAGAGACTATCACTTTACAGGGCATATATAGACTATCACTTTACAGGGCATAGAGAGACTATCTCTTTACAGGACATAGATAGTCTATCACTTTACAGGACATAGAGAGACTATCTCTTTACAGGAAATAGATAGTATATCACTTTACAGGACATAGATAGTCTATCTCTTTACAGGACATAGAGAGACTATCACTTTACAGGACATAGAGAGACTATTACTTTACAGGGCATAGATAGTCTATCACTTTACAGGGCATAGAGAGACTATCACTTTACAGGACATAGAGAGACTATCACTTTACAGGACATAGAGAGACTATCACTTTACAGGACATAGAGAGACTATTACTTTACAGGGCATAGATAGTCTATCACTTTACAGGACATAGATAGACTACCACTTTACAGGGCATAGATGGTTTATCACTTTACAGGACATAGATAGTATATCACTTTACAGGACATAGAGAGACTATCACTTTACAGGACATAGATAGACTATCACTTTACAGGGCATAGATGGACTCACTTTACAGGGCATAGAGAGACTATCACTTTACAGGCATAGAGAGACTATTACTTTACAGGACTTAGAGAGACTATTACTTTACAGGACATAGAGAAACTATCACTTTACAGGACATAGAGAGACTATTACTTTACAGGACTTAGAGAGACTATTACTTTACAGGACATAGAGAAACTATTACTTTACAGGGCATAGATGGACTATCACTTTACAGGACATAGATGGTCTATCACTTCACAGGACATAGATAGTCTATCACTTTACAGGACATAGAGAGACTATCACTTTACAGGGCATAGAGAGACTATCACTTTACAGGACATAGATAGTCTATCACTTTACAGGGCATAGATAGTCTATCACTTTACAGGGCATAGAGAGACTATCACTTTACAGGACATAGAGAGACTATCACTTTACAGGACATAGAGAGACTATCACTTTACAGGACATAGAGAGACTATCTCTTTACAGGACATAGAAGGACTATTACTTTACAGGACATAGATAGTCTATCACTTTACAGGACATAGAGAGACTATCACTTTACAGGACATAGAGAGACTATCACTTTACAGGACATAGAGAGACTATTACTTTACAGGGCATAGATAGTCTATCACTTTACAGGACATAGATAGACTACCACTTTACAGGGCATAGATGGTTTATCACTTTACAGGACATAGATAGTATATCACTTTACAGGACATAGAGAGACTATCACTTTACAGGACATAGATAGACTATCACTTTACAGGGCATAGATGGACTCACTTTACAGGGCATAGAGAGACTATCACTTTACAGGCATAGAGAGACTCACTTTACAGGGCATAGAGAGACTATTACTTTACAGGCATAGAGAGACTATTACTTTACAGGGCATAGAGAGACTATCACTTTACAGGACATAGAGAGACTATCACTTTACAGGACATAGAGAGACTATCACTTTACAGGACATAGAGAGACTATCACTTTACAGGACATAGATAGTATATCACTTTACAGGACATAGATAGTCTATCACTTTACAGGGCATGTAGAGACTACCACTTTACAGGACATAGAGAGACTATCACTTTACAGGACATAGATAGTCTATCACTTTACAGGGCATGTAGAGACTACCACTTTACAGGACATAGAGAGACTATCACTTTACAGGACATAGATAGTCTATCACTTTACAGGACATATATAGACTATCACTTTACAGGACATATATAGACTATCACTTTACAGGACATAGAGATACTATCACTTTACAGGACATAGATGGACTATCACTTTACAGGACATAGAGAGACTATCACTTTACAGGGCATAGATAGTATATCACTTTACAGGACATAGATAGTATATCACTTTACAGGACATAGATAGACTATCACTTTACAGGGCATGTAGAGACTATCACTTTACAGGACATAGAGAGACTATCACTTTACAGGGCATAGATAGTATATCACTTTACAGGACATAGATAGTCTATCACTTTACAGGACATATATAGACTATCACTTTACAGGACATAGAGATACTATCACTTTACAGGACATAGATGGACTATCACTTTACAGGACATAGAGAGACTATCACTTTACAGGACATAGAGAGACTATCACTTTACAGGACATAGAGAGACTATCACTTTACAGGGCATAGATAGTATATCACTTTACAGGACATAGATAGTATATCACTTTACAGGACATAGATAGTCTATCACTTTACAGGGCATGTAGAGACTACCACTTTACAGTGCATAGAAAGACTATTACTTTACAGGACATAGAGAGACTATCACTTTACAGGATATAGAGATCACGTTAACAAGTAGAAGTTGTAAAGTACCAGACATTTCTATCAACATTTTATACCAAACTGTAGGATTTGTGTTCAAACCTGATAGAAGAAAGGGCAGAGACAAGGTCCCAGTGTTTAGTTTGGAATCAAGCCTGGGTTGTAATTAGAACAGAGGAAAGGGATCAACTGTTCACTTCAGTTTGGAACCGATCCCTGTGTTGTCCCCTCTCTCTCCAGGTGGCTGTGTCATGTTGACGATGATAACTACGTGAATCCTGGAGCTCTTCTCTCCCTGCTCTCAGCCTTCCCCCAAGACGGGGATGTCTACGTGGGCAAGCCCAGCCTCGACCACCCCATTCATACCCATGAACTACTGGATGGCAACAAGACAGTACGCTCCCACCATGCACTGCATAGAGCCCAAAGCTATATTCCAATGAACAATACAATGCTTTGTTCTAGTGGTATGTTAAAGACACGTCTGAGATCTGTGGGGCCTACTAAGTAGTCTCTAGCCCTCCCACTTTGGGCTGGACAGGACATGTCAATGTGTCAATGTGTAGTTCATACAGGCACAATGTAAAACCAAAATTATTGTCTTACCTCAATTAGTCACGAAATCCCCTAGTTTGAAACACTTCCCTAAACATAACCCTGACCCACGTGGGCCAGCCCTGTAGCATTTCGAGTTCCAGCCAATGAGCTTCAGCCCCTCGCCATTTGAGTGGCAGCTAGCAAGATGCACACACAGCAGAGCGAGAGAGAGACCATATCTGCACATATGTGCCGTAGTGCGCACATTTTCAGGGGACCACTTTTGGCTTGTGGACGCTACTTCCAGAACTACTGGCTGAAAAGCAAAAGTACCGGAGAATCTCTTTAAGTAGTATGTTGCTGTGGCCATTAGAAAATGTCTGTCTCCCTTCCTGAGGGGGTCACTGATATGTTTCTGTCTCCCTTCCTGAGGGGGTCACTGATATGTTTCTGTCTCCCTTCCTGAGGGGGTCACTGATATGTTTCTGTCTCCCTTCCTGAGGGGGTCACTGATATGTTTCTGTCTCCCTTCCTGAGGGGGTCACTGATATGTTTCTGTCTCCCTTCCTCAGGGGGTCACTGATATGTTTCTGTCTTCCTGAGGGGGTCACTGATATGTTTCTGTCTCCCTTCCTGAGGGGGTCACTGATATGTTTCTGTCTTCCTGAGGGGGTCACTGATATGTTTCTGTCTCCCTTCCTGAGGGGGTCACTGATATGTTTGACCGTTTTGATGCCAAGATGGTTGCCATGGGAATTCTAAACCTCGAACAGAGTTGGCCAAGCACTGTAAATTATTCAAGTCATTCCACATCTCTCCTCTTTCAATTCACTTCTCATCAGGAACGGAGGGATGGAAGGATGGAAGGATGAAGGGTTGATTGTAGATCCATCCATTCATGTGGTTTTAGTCACTGTGGAGTGTTTTTCTAACCGGAGGGTTGATTGGTGATTGGCATGTTATTGGTTATTGATCTAAGAACCATGTCATCAAGTGGAAGTGTCAAAGACACCCAAGGGGATAGGCTGTCAACAAGCAGGATCGGTCAATTCGATTGGTTTAGGAACAGACATGCTCACACTAGATAAACATGTGTCTTGTACTGTATGTGTGTGAGTAAGTGTGTGTCTCATTTACAGTAGAATGAATGACTGTATTGAGCCTAAGTGTATCTTGGTTCCCGAGAGTGTCTCGCAAAAGATGCTCCCTCCCTCCCTCCCTCCCTCCCTCCATCCCTCCCTCCCTCCCTCCCTCCCTCCCTCCCTCCCTCCCTCCCTCCCTCCCTCCCTCCATCCCTCCCTGGTTAGAGAGTAGATTTAGCATTGACAGTAGGACAGGCCTCAGACTCCCTAGAGAAAGGGAACACAAGGTCGGAGGAGATGAGGATGAGAGGAGGGGAGGAGAGGGGGACTCCAGAGAGGGAGGAGGAGATGAGGATGAGAGGAGGGGAGGAGAGGGGGACTCCAGAGAGGGAGGAGGAGATGAGGATGAGAGGAGGGGAGGAGAGGGGGACTCCAGAGAGGGAGGAGGAGATGAGGATGAGAGGAGGCGAGGAGAGGGGGACTCCAGAGAGGGAGGAGGAGATGAGGATGAGAGGAGGGGAGGAGAGGGGGACTCCAGAGAGGGATGAGGAGATGGGGAGGAGAGGGGGACTCCAGAGAGGGAGGAGGAGATGAGGATGAGAGGAGGGGAGGAGAGGGGGACTCCAGAGAGGGAGGAGGAGATGGGGAGGAGAGGGGGACTCCAGAGAGGGAGGAGGAGATGAGGATGAGAGGAGGGGAGGAGAGGGGGACTCCAGAGAGGGAGGAGGAGATGAGGATGAGAGGAGGGGAGGAGAGGGGGACTCCAGAGAGGGAGGAGGAGATGAGCATGAGAGGAGGGGAGGAGAGGGGGACTCCAGAGAGGGAGGAGGAGATGAGGATGAGAGGAGGGGAGGAGAGGGGGACTCCAGAGAGGGAGGAGGAGATGAGGATGAGAGGAGGGGAGGAGAGGGGGACTCCAGAGAGGGAGGAGGAGATGAGGATGAGAGGAGGGGAGGAGAGGGGGACTCCAGAGAGGGAGGAGGAGATGAGGATGAGAGGAGGGGAGGAGAGGGGGACTCCAGAGAGGGAGGAGGAGATGAGGATGAGAGGAGGGGAGGAGAGGGGGACTCCAGAGAGGGAGGAGGAGATGAGGATGAGAGGAGGGGAGTTAGAGGGGGACTCCAGAGAGGGAGGAGGAGATGAGGATGAGAGGAGGGGAGGAGAGGGGGACTCCAGAGAGGGAGGAGGAGATGGGGAGGAGAGGAGGGGAGGAGAGGGGGACTCCAGAGAGGGAGGAGGAGATGAGGATGAGAGGAGGGGAGGAGAGGGGGACTCCAGAGAGGGAGGAGGAGAGGAGATGAGGAGGGGAGGAGAGGGGGACTCCAGAGAGGGAGGAGGAGAGGACCTTGGGAGAATGATGATACACATACCTGTTGTGATTTATGCTGCTGTCACGGCAACCGATACAAATCAAATCAAATGTTATTTGTCACATGCTCCGCATACAACAGGTGTAGACCTTTCAGTGAAATGCTTACTTACAAGCCCTTAACCAACAATGCAGTTTTAAGAAAAATACCTAAAAAAAGAAAGAAAGAAAAGTAACAAATAACTAGAGCAGCATTAAAATAGCAATAGCGAGGCTATATACAGGGTGTACCGCTACAGAGTCAATGTGAAGGGGCACCGGTGGGTCGAGGTAATTGAGGTAATATGTACATGTAGATAGAGTTATTGAAGTGACTATGCATATATAATAAACAGAGTAGCAGCGTAAAAGGTGGGGGAAGGAGGGAAATGCAAATTGTCTGGGTAGCCATTTGATTAGATGTTCAGGAGTCTTATGACTTGGGGGTAGAAGCTGTTGAGAAGCCTCTTGGACCTAGACTTGGCGCTCCGGTACCGCTTGCCGTGAGGTAGCAGAGAGAACAGTCTATGACTAGGGTGGCTGGAGTCCTTGAGAATTTTTAGGGCCTTTCTCTCACACCGCCTGGTATAGAGGTCCTGGATTGCAGGAAGCTTGGCCCCAGTGATGTACTGGGCCATACGCACTACCCTCTGTATTGCCTTGTGGTCGGAGGCCGAGCAATTGCCATATCAGGCAGTTATGCAACCAGTCAGGATGTTCTCGATGGTGCAGCTGTAGAACCCTTTGAGGATCTGCGGACCCATGCCAAATCTTTTCAGTCTCCTGAGGGGGAATAGGTTTTGTCGTGCCCTCTTCACAACTGTCTTGGTGTGTTTAGACCATGTTAGTTTGTTGGTGATGTGGACACCAAGGAACTTGAAGCTCTCAACCTGCTCCACTACAGCCTCGTCGATGAGATACATAACAACATAACAACTCAGCCCACCGTCTGATTTGCATGACAAATACCAAACAAATAACAGATATATTGTCCGTTTGACAAATGCTACACAAATATAAACATACATTATCTCCTTGCTAATCACTTACAAGATAAATAGCACACAGAATATGTCAGACTTTTATAAATGCTTAAAAGTAGCATATGCAAGACTCATAGCAAAGTGAGTCAGAGAGAACTGAGAAAGTCTATCGTTGTAAGTAGATCACAGAATATGATGAGTTTGAGGGAAACTGAGGACACAGAGAGTGTTGTTTCATCGTTGTGGATGGAGGGAGTTTCCTCTACCTGTTCTAGCACATCAACCTTTACATGATTCATTCTGTCTGGAAGGTGGACGTCTGTGCTCTGTTCATGTCAAAGAGAGGTGCAGTTCTGCCTGGTGATTGACTGTGTGTGTATTCTTCTTTCTAGAAAGAAGTGCAGTTCTGGTTTGCCACGGGAGGAGCAGGCTTCTGTCTGAGTCGCAGAATAGCTGAGAAGATGGCTCCATGGGCTAGGTGAGGAGTGTGTCTGTGTATGAGTGTGTGTGTGTGTATGTGTGTGTGTGTGTGTGTGTGTGTGTGTGTGTGTGTGTGTATGTGTGTGTGTTTGGGTCAAGAGTGAACTCTAGTCCATGAGAACAGGTGTGTGTAGGGGTTTGTCTGTGTGAAAGATGGAGAGTCAGAGAGTGTACATTATATCTGTGAATGTATGTGACAGTGTGTTGGGTCATTGGACATACAGTCTGTGTATATGCTTGTCTTTATGTGACTGTATGCGTGGGTTTGAGTCAACTGGGTTTGAGTCAATGTGGGTGTATCTATATCTGACTCTGTGTGTGTGTCTACCTGTGTGTCTAGTGGTCCCAGGTTTGAGCAGACGTCAGCAGTGATCCGTCTGCCAGATGACTGTACAGTAGGCTTCATCGTAGAGAGAAGACTGGGGATATCCATGGTCCACAGTTCAATGTTCCACTCTCACCTGGAGAACCTGCTACTGCTGACGCCCAGCAAAATACCTCTACAGGTCTCTCACACACACACACACACACACACACACACACACACACACACACACACACACACACACACACACACACACACACACACACACACACACACACACACACACACACACACACACACACACACACACACACACACACACACACACACACACACACACACAAATAATTTCTGCCTCATGTAATGTGTTGTCTCTCCTCTAAGTTGTATTGTGTGTGTTCTCTCCAGGTGACTCTTAGTTATGGGCTGTTTGAGAACAAGATGAACAGTGTGGAGCTGAATAGACTCTTCTCCAAGGAGGATGATCCCTCCAGGTCAGTACCAACCTGTCTTCAGGCCAAGAAACCTTGACAAAAACCACGCCAGGGTTGCAATATTCCGCTAACTTTCCCCAAAATCCCAGGCTTTCCAGTAATCCTGGTTGGTGGATTATGGAGCTCCTTGCTTATTCCCTCCTGATTCCTGTAGTTTTACAGCTGGGATTCCTGGAAAACCTTTGTGAAAGTTACCGGTATCTAGCAGCACTACACCAGACTCTAGAGGGGATCCTTCTTCTCTGCCTGCAGGGGTACACGTTCAAAATGTCCCAACAGTTAAAGTAGAACTAGTAGCTATGTGCTGTACATGTAGGTAGGGGTAAAGTTACTAGGCAACAGGATAGACAATAGGCAGTGGCAGCAGCGTGAAAGTGTGTGTGTGTGTGTGTGTGTGTGAGTGTATGTGTGTGTGTGGCATCAGTGTGCATGTAATGTGTGTGTGGGCATATGTAGTGTGTGTGTGTGTATACGGTATGTGTGTGTGTTGGTGTGTCAGTGTAAGTATGTGTGAGTGTGTGCATAGAGTCAGTGTGAGTGAGTTAGTTTAAAAAGGCTCAGTGCAGGTAGTCCGGATAGACATTAGATGAGCTATTTAGCAGTCTTGTTGCTCAGTCTCATGGTTCGGGGGTAGACGCTGTCCAGGGTCCTGGTAAGGCTCGTCATGTATCTGCATGTGTACGCCCTTTACAGATGCTGTCCAGGGTCCTGGTAAGGCTCGTCATGTATCTGCATGTGTACGCTCTTTACAGATACTGTCAAAAGAACCATCATCTTACTTGTCGATTCAATGTTAATTAATTGTATTTCTGTACGTTTAATAATGATATATGTCGTCATATAGAATGTTCTGTCATTCTTTACAGGTTTAAGACGGTCCACTGTCTACTCTATCCACTGACCAGCTGGTGCCCTTGAAGACTCCAACTCCCAGCAGCACCTGCGCCTCCTGAGAGTCGGGGCTGTCTGTACATAGTTCCTGGTTTAACAGTGTATTCACGTCCCAGTCTGGGCTGTCTGTACATAGTTCCTGGTTTAACAGTGTATTCACGTCCCAGTCTGGGCTGTCTGTACATAGTTCCTGGTTTAACAGTGTATTCACGTCCCAGTCTGGGCTGTCTGTACATAGTTCCTGGTTTAACAGTGTATTCACGTCCCAGTCTGGGCTGTCTGTACATAGTTCCTGGTTCCTGGTTTAACAGTGTATTCACGTCCCAGTCTGGGCTGTCTGTACATATTTCCTAGTTTCTGGTTTAACAGTGTATTCACATCCCAGTCTGGGCTGTCTGTACATAGTTTCTGGTTTAACAGTGTATTCACATCCCAGTCTGGGCTGTCTGTACATAGTTCCTGGTTTAACAGTGTATTCACGTCCCAGTCTGGGCTGTCTGTACATAGTTTCTGGTTTAACAGTGTATTCACGTCCCAGTCTGGGCTGTCTGTACATAGTTCCTGGTTTAACAGTGTATTCACGTCCCAGTCTGGGCTGTCTGTACATAGTTCCTGGTTTAAAAGTGTATTCACGTCCCAGTCTGGGCTGTCTGTACATAGTTCCTGGTTTAACAGTGTATTCACATCCCAGTCTGGGCTGTCTGTACATAGTTCCTGGTTTAACAGTGTATTCACGTCCCAGTCTGGGCTGTCTGTACATAGTTCCTGGTTTAACAGTGTATTCACGTCCCAGTCTGGGCTGTCTGTACATAGTTCCTGGTTTAACAGTGTATTCACGTCCCAGTCTGGGCTGTCTGTACATAGTTTCTGGTTTCTGGTTTAAAAGTGTATTCACGTCCCATTCTGGGCTGTCTGTACATAGTTCCTGGTTTAACAGTGTATTCACGTCCCAGTCTGGGCTGTCTGTACATAGTTCCTGGTTTCTGGTTTAACAGTGTATTCACGTCCCAGTCTGGGCTGTCTGTACATAGTTCCTGGTTTCTGCAACGCCTGAAAGAATCAAAATGGTTTATACAGCCTTGAAGAAGCGGTGTGTGGAGCTGCTTTGTGTGTACTGGAGATACAGTGTGTTTGTGTATGTGTGTGTGAGACAACGAGAGTGTGTCAAACGGAGCGTGGGGGGGCCTCAAGCGGAGAAATTATATAAAAAATATATATATTGCTAGTATTCTTTTTTTAAATGATGCCCAGCTCATGATGCCCCTTGATGATGTGAGGTAAGTCTGCCATTGCAGACGGCACACACCACAACCACTTCAGATTCAGTGAGGCTATGAGCAATGATTTAGGCCAGTGTGTGTGTGTGTTTGTGATGTGTGTTGTGTGATGTGTTATGTGTGTGTGTGTGTGTGTGTGTGTGTGTGTGTGTGTGTGTGTGTGTGTGTGTGTGTGTGTCTCATATGAAGGAGAGTGAATAAATCTGAGCTACAGATGACAGGCGTGATTCGCTGGGTGGTAGAGGTTCAGGATTCTCAGAGGACTGAGAGGGATACGGGGAATCGGTGAAGGGTTAAATAAGATTGGGAATTGTGATTGACAGTGTGTGTACTCTCTGTGTGTCTGTCTCCAGTGGTGCGTGGACACCACTCTTCCCCCATGTTCTCCCAGAGGTATACACAGAAACAGTGAGGGGTGTACTCAACCGTCACCTCAAGGCCACACACTCTGTGTGTGTGTGTTTGTGTTTGTGTGTATGTATCTCTGTGTGTATAGGTTTGTGTGTGTGACTTAGTGTTTGTGTGTATCTCTTTGTGTCTCTGTGTGCTAATGTGTGTATTTGTGTGTGTGTGTTTGTGTATCTCTGTGTGTGTATGTTTGTGTGTGTGTGTGTTAGTGTGTGTATCCCTCTGTTTCTGTGTGTGTTTGTGTATCTCTGTGTGTGTGTCTCTCTGTTTCTGTGTGTGTGTGTGTGTGTGTGTGTTTGTGTATCTCTGTGTGTGTGTCTCTCTGTTTCTCTGTGTGTGTGTGTGTGTTGTGTATCTCTGTGTGTGTATCTCTCTGTTTCTCTCTGTGTGTGTGTGTGTGTGTGTGTGTGTGTGTGTGTGTGTGTGTGTGTGTGTGTGTGTGCGCGCGTGTATTTTAGTGTGTGTTTGTGTATCTCTGTGTGTTTGTGTGCGTGTGTGTTAGTGTGTGTTTGTGTATCTCTCTCTGTGTGTGTGTTAATATGTGTATCTCTCTGTTTCTGTGTGTGTGTTTCACCAAGGAGAAGGGACTTACTCTCCACAGTATGACTCATATCCTTCTTGGACTCAGGTGGCGTTAGGTCATGACAGGGCCACGTAGCTCAGTTAGTAGAGCATGGTGCTTGCAACGCCAGGGTTGTCGGTTTGATTCCCACAGGGGACCAGTATGAAAATGTATCCACTCACTACTGTAAGTAACTCTGGATAAGAGTGTCTGCTAAATGACTACAGTGTAAAATGTTAGGAACTGATCCAAGCGTGTGTGATGCACAGAGATACTATAAACGGTGTGTACTGGTACTCTATAAAAGGCAGTGATTGGTCCACCGTAGGGATGAAGTGGACCCAGGCTGTGATAGTTGGAGTGTAGCACTCACTGTTGTGTTTGTGTTGCTCTCAGCGCTGCAGTTTCATCTTCTGTCCGTCTCATAAAACCGCTATACAGGATTCTGAAAGGTTGTCAGGGAGACAATAGAGTTGCCCCGGGTCTCAACGAATGCCAATGTTCCATTTGAGACCTCTCTAGACCTTTCTACATCCCCCGGCTGAGCGGAGTGTGTCTGGAGAGAACGGCTCAACAAAGATTTTCTCATCTCTTGGTATTTGTGTGTCCACTGACCCTAACTAACCAACAATTCCAAGCCTAAATTGTTGTTTAAAGAAGAATGGGGAACAAGACAGAATGGGACATTTTTTGCACACATTTGTTTATATCCCTGTTTGTGAGCATTTTCCAAGATAATCCATCCACCTGATAAGTGTGGCATATCAAGAAGCTGATTCAACAGAATGATCATTACACGGGTAGACCTTGTGCTGGGAACAATAAAAGGCCACTTTAAAATGTGCAGTTGTGTTACACAACACAATGCTATAGATGTCTCAAGTTGAGGGAGTGTGCTAATTGGTATGCTGACTGCAGGAATGTCCACCAGAGCTGTTGCCAGATAATTATATGTTAATTCTTTATTTACAATAAGCCGCCTCCAAAATCGTTTAAGAGAATTTGGCAGTACTTTCATCCAGCCTCATAACCGCAGACCACGTGTAACCACACCAGCCCAGGACCTCCACATCCGGCTTCTTCACCAGCGGGGTCGTCTGAGTCCAGCCACCAGGACAGCTGATCAAACTGTGGGTTTGCACAATACCGAAGAGTTTCTGCACAAACTGTCAGAAACCGTCTCAGGGAAGCTAATCCGCGTGCTCGTCATCCTCACCAGGGTCTTGACCTGACTGCAGTTCAGCATCGTAACCGACTTCAATGGACAAATGCCCCCCTTCGATGGCCCCTGGCACGCTGGAGAAGTGTTCTCTTCATGGATGAATCCTGGTTTCATCTCTACCGGGCAGATGGCAGACAGCGTGTATGGTGTTGTACGGGTAAGGGGTTTTCTGATGTCAACGTTGTGAACAGAGTGCTACATGGTGGCGATAGGGTTATGGTATGGGCAGGCATACGCTACGGACAGCTAACACAATTGCATTTTATTGATGGCAATTTGAATGCACAAAGATACATTATCGTGCCATTCATCCGCCACCATCACCTCATGTTTCAGCATGATAATGTACGGCCCCATGTCACAAGGATCTTTACACAATTCCTGGAAGCTGAAAATGTCCCAGTTTTTCCATGGCCTGCATAGTCACCTGACATGTCACCCATTCAGCATGTTTGGGATGCTCTGGATCGACGTGTGCGACAGCGTGTTCTAGTTCCCGCCAAAATCCAGAAACTTCACACAGCCGTAGAATGCCAATAAAGCCCTTTGAATAGAATAGAATTGAATTGAGAAAGAGAGGGAGATTAGAGCTTGAGAGAGGGAGATTAGAGCTTGAGAGAGCGAGAGAAGAGACCATGAGTGAAAGAACACAGGGAGAGTGCTCAGAAATATACCACAAAGAAACTGGCAGAAGACTAAAAGTGGGAAACTTAGTCAAGATTGGCTCATTCAAACCACATCCAGTCAGAGTTCTGTTCAATCGGAGAGGTTGCCATAGTGACACACATGTACTGTAGCTGGTGAGGTCCATTGGAGCAGAGGAGAAGTCGTGACTATTTGTAGTTTTTTAGAAAACAAAAAAATAGACTGCAATATTAAAGAATGATTCATTTACAGTAGGTGTTCTTTCTGAGACAGACCTCCTCATTGGCTAAATACTGTAACTAGGTAACTTAGTCCAGCTTGAGGAGTGGCTCATCAGACTCATCTGGACTGGCAGAGAAAGTGCTGTCAAGTGGAGCGGTTGCCATAGTGACACATGTAGAGAAAAGGAGAGGAGAGAAGAGAAGGAGAGGAGACAGTAGCGAGAAGAGTCATTGACTCATTGAATGAGCTGTTCACTTCATTGAGATGGTCATTGACTGATTGGTGCATGGTTTGTGTGTGCGTGCGTGTGTGTGTGAGAGAGAGAGTTTTTGTGTTCATACTTGTGTGTGTGTGTGTCAGAGAGAGAAATAGCGAGACGGAGAGGTTGTGTGCTGCACTAAGGGAGATGGAGAGTCCTTTTAGAGGTTGCTGCTGGCTAGTTCAGTGCTATCCAAAGCTGCTTTATTAGGCTGGGGGGAGTGTGTATGTGTGTAGGGTGTGTGTGTGCTTATTGTCCTCCCTTTATTAGGTTCCAACTCAACAACCCTCACTGCTACTTCCATGGAGACAGCACAGCGCTGTGGCCCTGCTGGGGCTCTCTCTCTCTCTCTCTCTCTCTCTCTCTCTCTCTCTCTCTCTCTCTCTCTCCTCTCTCTCTCTCTCTCTCTCTCTCTCTCTCTCTCTCTCTCTCTCTCTCTCTACCTCTCTCTCTCTCTCTCTACCTCTCTCTCTCTCTACCTCTCTCTCTCTCTCTCTACCTCTCTCTCTCTCTCTCTCTCTCTCTCTACCTCTCTCTCTCTCTCTACCTCTCTCTCTACCTCTCTCTCTACCTCTCTTTCTCCCTACCTCTCTACCGCCCTCCGCCATCTCACAAACACAGCTTTTGAAAATACACTATATATACAAACGTAGATACAGAGAATCGAGCACACAGCCATGCAATCTCCATAGACAAACATTGGCAGTAGAATGGTCCGTACTGAAGAGCTCAGTGACTTTCAACATGGCACCGTCATAGGGTGCCACCCTTCCAACAAGTCACTTCGTCAAATGTCTGCCCTACTAGATCTGCCCTGGTCAACTGTAAGTGCTGTTATTGTGAAGTGGAAACGTCTAGGAGCAACAACGGCTCCGCTGCAAAGTGGTAGGCCACACAAGCTCACAAAACGGGACCGCCAAGTGCTGAAGCGCGTAAAAATCATCTATCCTTGGCAGTGGCGATGTTAGCATGTAAATCTTGGTGGGGTGAACAAAACAAAAACATGTGGGATGCATGTCATCAAAGCCACAACACTAAACAATACATGAATTTCACTATAACGGTGACAAACGGTGCCCACAAACAGCATAGTCCCAACAGCATAGTCCCAACAGCAGTCCCAACACCTTACCACTACTACATTCGATCATTACATTTCTCTAAAACAGGTTATAGGCTACATGTGCACCACCAAGTCAGAACAGTAGATGGAATTAAGAGGGGAAAATAGACCAAATTATTAGGCTGAGGCACCGATACGTTTCATCTTTAATTGTTCTCCATTATTTCTCTTCGTATGACAAGGATTTACCAGCAGATGGTCGACTTGATTCACGATGATGACTGCTAGTGAAGATTTTGAAAGTACGATGTTGATATGATCAGTCCAATCAAAGCTACTGTAGATATAATGTGATTTCATGTGATTTTATCTGTGGCCAATTACCTTGAGCGTTCTTGGATGAGCACTTCTAATGTAACTCTATGGCAGCACCCAAGGGGCCTGAATTTTCGAGCTCTACCCTTAGACTTGGCGGTGACTTATTGTCCCTGTGAGTGACAGAACATTGAGCGAATCACGGTGCAACTAGAGAACCTTAGCAACCCCTACACTCCGTATTTTCAGCTGGCTGCCCCACCAACACAGACAGCACTGAGCTCGGCTGAAACACCTGCGTTTTGGAGCTGCCTTACTCAACAAAGCAAATAGAGACCATGTTTGAATGTGGATTTATTAACTCAATGATATATATATATTTTTTTACATTGTTTGCAAACTGATATGTCACACGTATTAATGTCAGAATAACATCCAGAAAATGTAAGCCCCCTCTCCCAAAAACGCTATATATATTTTGTTGTTGTTGTTGTTGTTGCTAGAAATGTGGGGCTCAAAACAGGTGGGGCTCTGCCCTGAATGACAGGTTGCCCCTGATCCTCGGTTGCAACACTCCCTACCTAGTTCAAAACAGGTGGTGCTCTGCCCTGAATGACAGGACGCCCCTGATCCTCAGTTGCAACACTCCCTACCTAGTTCAAAACAGGTGGGGCTCTGCCCTGAATGACAGGACGCCCCTGATCCTCAGTTGCAACACTCCCTACCTAGTTCAAAACAGGTGGTGCTCTGCCCTGAATGACAGGACGCCCCTGATCCTCGGTTACAACACTCCCTACCTAGTTCAAAACAGGTGGGGCTCTGCCCTGAATGACAGGACGCCCCTGATCCTCGGTTACAACACTCCCTACCTAGTTCAAAACAGGTGGGGCTCTGCCCTGAATGACAGGACGCCCCTGATCCTCGGTTACAACACTCCCTACCTAGTTCAAAATGGCCTTTGGATGCAACGTCAGCACAATAATAATAATCGGAAGCTTCATGAAATGGGTTTTAATGGCCAAGCAGCCACATACAAGCCTAAGATCACCATGCACAATGATAAGCGTCGGCTGGAGTGATGTAAAGCTCGCCGCCATTGGACTCTGGAGCAGTGGAAACGTGTTCTCTGGATTGATGAATCACGCTTCACCATCTGGCAGTCCGACGGAGGAATTTGGATTTGGCGGATGCCAGGAGAACTCAACCTGCCCCAGTGCAAAGTGATAACTGTAAAGTTTGATGGAGTCATGGTTCTGGCTAGGCCCCTTAGTTCCAGTGAAGGGAAATCTTAACGCTACAGCATACAATGACATTCTAGACAATTCTGTGCTTCCAACATTGTGGCAATAGTTTGGGGAAGGACCTTTCCTGTTCCTGCATGACAATGACCCCGTGCACAAAGCGAGGTCCAGCAATGGTTTGTCGGGATTAGTGTGAAAGAACTTCACTGGCCTGCACAGTGCCCTGACCTCAACTCCATCAAACACCTTTGGGATGAATTGGAACGCTGACTGCGGGCCTGGCCTAATCGCCCAACATCAGTGCCCAACCTCACTAATGCTCTTGTGGATGAATGGAACCAAGTCTTTGCAGCAATGTTCCAACATCTAGAGTAAAGCATTCCCAGAAGAGTGGAGGCTGTTATAGCAGCAAAGGGGGGACCAACTCAATATTAATGCCCATGATTTTGGAATGAGATTTTCAATGAGCAGGTGTCCACCTACTTTTGGTCACTGATAGTGTAGGCAAGATTGGGGGAGAGAAAATGAGGCAATGAGTGAAGGAGCGATTACAAGAAAGAGGGGGGAAGAGGGAGTGTGTTAGAGACTAAATGAACTCCCTGAGCCAGATGGCTAGGGGAAGAGGGAGTGTGTTAGAGACTAAATCAACTCCCTGAGCCAGATGGCTAGGGGAAGAGGGAGTGTGTTAGAGACTAAATGAACTCCCTGAGCCAGATGGCTAGGGGAAGAGGGAGTGTGTTAGAGACTACATGAACTCCCTGAGCCAGATGGCTAGGGGAAGAGGGAGTGTGTTAGAGACTACATGAACTCCCTGAGCCAGATGGCTAGGGGAAGAGGGAGTGTGTTAGAGACTACATGAACAGATGGGGAAGAGGGAGTGTGTTAGAGACTACATGAACAGATGAGGAAGAGGGAGTGTGTTAGAGACTACATGAACAGATGAGGAAGAGGGAGTGTGTTAGAGACTACATGAACAGATGAGGAAGAGGGAGTGTGTTAGAGACTACATGAACAGATGAGGAAGAGGGAGTGTGTTAGAGACTACATGAACAGATGAGGAAGAGGGAGTGTGTTAGAGACTACATGAACAGATGGGGAAGAGGGAGTGTGTTAGAGACTACATGAACAGATGAGGAAGAGGGAGTGTGTTAGAGACTACATGAACAGATGAGGAAGAGGGAGTGTGTTAGAGACTACATGAACAGATGAGGAAGAGGGAGTGTGTTAGAGACTACATGAACAGATGAGGAAGAGGGAGTGTGTTAGAGACTACATGAACAGATGAGGAAGAGGGAGTGTGTTAGAGACTACATGAACAGATGAGGAAGAGGGAGTGTGTTAGAGACTACATGAACAGATGAGGAAGAGGGAGTGTGTTAGAGACTACATGAACAGATGGGGAAGAGGGAGTGTGTTAGAGACTACATGAACAGATGAGGAAGAGGGAGTGTGTTAGAGACTACATGAACAGATGAGGAAGAGGGAGTGTGTTAGAGACTACATGAACAGATGAGGAAGAGGGAGTGTGTTAGAGACTACAGGAACAGATGGGGAAGAGGGAGTGTGTTAGAGACTACAGGAACAGATGAGGAAGAGGGAGTGTGTTAGAGACTACAGGAACAGATGGGGAAGAGGGAGTGTGTTAGAGACTACAGGAACAGATGAGGAAGAGGGAGTGTGTTAGAGACTACAGGAACAGATGGGGAAGAAGGAGTGTGTTAGAGACTACATGAACAGATGAGGAAGAGGGAGATCCTCCTTTTCTTTTTTCTCTTCCTTTCATCAAACAACTCAACAGCCTTTTTCACCAGCTGTGAGGCCGCGATACCAGTACCAACCACCAGGGTGCAGCACTGCATCAATCCAATGCAGCTCTGATAGTATACGATGGCGGCTATGCTCGAACAAGATAAACACATTCAAGGATGGGGCCTCCTAGTCAAAGAGTCAAGGCCGCAATTACCTTAGTGTGTGATATAGCGAGTGCGGTTCTTGGAATTTCTCTAGCTGGCTTGTGTGTTGAGAAAGCTAGAGCGAGATAGAGAGAGAGCGATGGGGGAGAGAGAGAGAACAGGCGAAGGGTGTTGGGGAGGGAGAGAAAGAGAGAGAAGGAGAGACAGAGAGGAGAGAGAAAGAGAGAGAGTCCGGGAGATAATGAGAGAAATAGAGAGAGAGGAGAGAGAAAGAGAGAGAGAGAGAGAGAGAGAGGGAGATAGAGAGAGAGGAAGATAGAGGGATAAATTAGAGAAACGGAGAGAGGGGGACTGAGGGAGAGGAGAGAGGAAAAGACAGAGAGAGAGAGAGAGAGAGGGGGAACTGAGGGAGAGGAGAGAGGAAGATAGAGGGATAAATGAGAGAAACAGAGAGAGGAGAGAGGGGGACTGAGGGAGAAGAGAGAGGAAAAGAGAGAGAGAGAGAGAGGGGGACTGAGGGAGAGGAGAGAGGAAAAGAGAGAGAGAGAGAGAGAGAGGGGGACTAAGGGAGAGGAGAGAGGAAAGGAGAGAGGAGAGAGGGGGACTGAGGGAGAGGAGAGAGGAAAAGAGAGAGAGAGAGGGGAACTGAGGGAGAGGAGAGAGGAAAAGAGAGAGAGAGAGGGGGACTGAGGAGAGAGGAAAAGAGAGAGAGAGGGGAACTGAGGGAGAGGAGAGAGGAAAAGAGAGAGAGAGAGGTTGGTGTGATGTGAGCTGAGAAAGGAGAACATCAAAAGGAAGTGAGCTAACTGGCTCACATGGTAACCATGGCGCCCGTGCACCCCCAGCGGTGATGCCGTCTCTTTGCACCCAAACACCTTTGAAGCTCCGAAGGAGGTTAGGAAGCTTCTATTTTGAGGTGCAGCTGACAAACTAACATGACATGGGGATCGGATGGGGTGCATCTCAATAGTCTAACGTGGCTTCATCTCTCTCCTCATGTCCTCTCTTTCATCTGCAGTGATTGAATAGACAAAAACAAATCAAATCCCCTGGTAGGAATGATGTATTTTCATTTAAATCTCCTGTCTTTCAGATGGGTGAGAAGGAGAGAAGGTGAGAAGGAGAGAAGTGGAGACTATAGGGGAAGGAGAGGAAGCCACTTTTTTCTTTTACTTTTGAGATGAACCCATAACCTACCTGTTGACGCTGGCACCTACAGCACCCGATGTCACATGAAGGCTAAAAAGATCATCAAGGACATCAACCACCCGAGCCACTGCCTGTTCACCCCGCTACCGTCCAGAAGGCGAGGTCAGTACAGGTGCATCAAAGCTGGGACCGAGAGACTGAAAAACAGCTTCTATCGGAAGGCCATCAGTCTGTTAAATAGCCATCACTAGCTGGCCTCCACCCAGTGCCCTGCCCTGAACTTAGTCACTGTCACTAGCAGGCTACCACCTGGTTACTCAACCCTGCAATTAGAGGCTGCTGCCCTATATACATAGACATGGAACCACTAGTCACTTTAATAATGTTTACTTACTGCTTTACTCATCTCATATGTATTTACTGTATTCTATTCTACTGTATTTTAGTCAATGCCCCTCCGACATTGCTCATCCTAATATTTCTATATTTCTTAATTACATTATTTTACTTTAGATTGTGTGTATTGTTTTATACTGTCAGATATTACTTCACTGTTGGAGCTAGGAACATAAGAATTTCTCTACACCCACAACAACATCTGCTACATATGTGTATGTTACCAATACAATTTGATTTAGTGAAGTTATATTTTTGTCAACCTGTGTCTGCATGCATCTCTAATATGGATACCTAATGGTTAAGTTTCATTAAGCAGGTTAGGAAGACAGACGGGTAGAGACACAGGGCAGGAAGACAGGCAGACGGGTAGAGACACAGGGCAGGAAGACAGGCGGGTAGAGACAAAGGTCAGGAAGACGGACGGGTAGAGACACAGGGCAGGAAGACAGGCAGACGGGTAGAGACACAGGGCAGGAAGGCAGGCAGACGGGTAGAGACACAGGGCAGGAAGGCAGGCAGACGGGTAGAGACACAAGTCAGGAAGGCAGGCAGACGGGTAGAGACACAGGGCAGGAAGGCAGACGGGTAGAGACACAGGTCAGGAAGACAGATGGGTAGAGACACAGGGCAGGAAGACAGGCAGACGGGTAGAGACACAGGTCAGGAAGACAGGCAGATGGGTAGAGACACAGGGCAGGAAGATAGGCAGACGGGTAGAGACACAGGTCAGGAAGGCAGGCAGAAGGGTAGAGACACAGGTCAGGAAGACAGGCAGATGGGTAGAGACACAGGGCAGGAAGGCAGGCAGACGGCTAGAGACACAGGTCAGGAAGGCAGGCAGACAGGTAGAGACACAGGTCAGGAAGACAGGCAGACGGGTAGAGACACAGGGCAGGAAGGCAGGCAGAAGGGTAGAGACACAAGGCGGGAAGGCAGGCAGACGGGTAGAGACACAGGGCAGGAAGACAGGCAGATGGTAGAGACACAGGTCAGGAAGGCAGGTAGACGGGTAGAGACACAGGTCAGGAAGACAGGCAGACGGGTAGAGACACAGGTCAGGAAGACAGGCAGACGGGTAGAGACACGGGGCAGGAAGACAGGCAGACGGATAGAGACACAGGGCAGGCAGACAGGCAGGCAGACGGGTAGAGACACATGGCAGGAAGGCAGGCAGACGGCTAGAGACACAGGGCAGGAAGACAGGCAGACGGGTAGAGACACAAGGCGGGAAGGCAGGCAGACGGGTA
Organism: Salvelinus fontinalis; assembly: GCF_029448725.1. NCBI lineage: Eukaryota > Metazoa > Chordata > Actinopteri > Salmoniformes > Salmonidae > Salvelinus > Salvelinus fontinalis. Next base: position 52,371 of record NC_074704.1, on the reverse strand, counting down.
GAGACACAGGGCGGGAAGGCAGGCAGATGGTAGAGACAAAGGTCAGGAAGGAAGGCAGATGGGTAGAGACTCATGGCAGGAAGGCAGGCAGACGGGTAGAGACACAGGTTAGGAAGGCAGGCAGACGGGTAGAGACACATGGCAGGAAGGCAGGCAGACGGGTAGAGACACAGGACAGGAAGGCAGGCAGACGGGTAGAGACACATGGCAGGAAGGCAGGCAGACGGGTAGAGACACATGGCAGGAAGGCAGGCAGACGGGTAGAGACACAGGGCAGGAAGGCAGGCAGACGGGTAGAGACACAGGGCAGGAAGGCAGGCAGACGGGTAGAGACACAGGGCAGGCAGACAGGCAGGCAGACGGGTAGAGACACAGGTCACGAAGGCAGGCAGACGGCTAGAGACACAGGGCAGGAAGACAGGCAGACGGGTAGAGACACAAGGCGGGAAGGCAGGCAGACGGGTAGAGACACAGGGCGGGAAGGCAGGCAGATGGGTAGAGACTCATGGCAGGAAGGCAGGCAGATGGGTAGAGACTCATGGCAGGAAGGCAGGCAGACGGGTAGAGACACATGTTAGGAAGGCAGGCAGACGGGTAGAGACACAGGACAGGAAGGCAGGCAGACGGGTAGAGACACATGGCAGGAAGGCAGGCAGATGGGTAGAGACACATGGCAGGAAGGCAGGCAGACGGGTAGAGACACAGGGCAGGAAGGCAGACAGACGGGTAGAGACACATGGCAGGAAGGCAGGCAGACGGGTAGAGACATAGGGCAGGAAGGTAGGCAGACGGGTAGAGACACATGGCAGGAAGGCAGGCAGACGGGTAGAGACACAGGTCAGGAAGGCAGGCAGACAGGTAGAGACACAGGTCAGGAAGGCAGGCAGACGGGTAGAGACACAGGTCAGGACGGCAGGCAGATGGGTAGAGACACAGATCAGGAAGGCAGGCAGATGGGTAGAGACACAGGTCAGGAAGACAGGCAGATGGCTAGAGACACAGGTCAGGAAGGCAGGCAGATGGGTAGAGACACAGGTCAGGAAGACAGGCAGATGGCTAGAGACACAGGTCAGGAAGGCAGGCAGATGGGTAGAGACACAGGTCAGGAAGGCAGGCAGATGGGTAAAGACACGGGTCAGGAAGACAGGTAGATGGGTAGAGACACAGGTCATTAAGACAGGCAGACGGGTAGAAACACAGGTCAGGAAGACAGGCAGATGGTAGAGACACAGGGCAGGAAGGCAGGCAGACGGGTAGAGACACAGGTCAGGAAGGCAGGCAGACGGGTAGAGACACAGGGCAGGAAGACAGGCAGATGGCTAGAGACACAGGGCAGGAAGGCAGACGGGTAGAGACACAGGTCAGGAAGACAGGCAGACAGGTAGAGACACAGGGCAGGAAGGCAGGCAGACAGGTAGAGACACAGGTCAGGAAGGCAGGCAGACGGGTAGAGACACAGGGCAGGAAGACAGGCAGATGGCTAGAGACACAGGGCAGGAAGGCAGACGGGTAGAGACACAGGTCAGGAAGACAGGCAGACAGGTAGAGACACAGGGCAGGAAGGCAGGCAGACAGGTAGAGACACAGGGCAGGAAGGCAGGCAGGCGGGTAGAGACACAGGTCAGGAAGGCAGGCAGATGGGTAGAGACACAGGGCAGGATGACAGGCAGATGGCTAGAGACACAGGGCAGGAAGGCAGACGGGTATAGACACAGGGCAGGAAGGCAGACGGGTAGAGACACAGGGCAGGAAGGCAGGCAGACAGGTAGAGACACAGGGCAGGAAGGCAGGCAGGCGGGTAGAGACACAGGTCAGGAAGGCAGGCAGACGGGTAGAGACACAGGTCAGGAAGGCAGGCAGACGGGTAGAGACACAGGTCAGGAAGGCAGGCAGACGGGTATAGACACAGGTCAGGAAGGCTGAACTATCACTCCAAGATCATCCTGTAACACCTACACCCTACGCACTTGTTGAGATCTGAAAGAATTTGATTGGTATAAGCAGTATGGTGAATCTTCCACCTAGCCTATCAGATTTGAAACAGACGGACAGGAGAAACAGACGTATAGGGGAAACAGACAGACAGGTGAAACCGACGGACATGTGAAACAGACGGACATGTGAAACAGACGGACATGAGAAACAGACGTATAGGGGAAACAGACAGACAGGTGAAACAGACAGACAGGTGAAACAGACGTATAGGGGAATGTTACGTTCCCCAGTTTCTGTGTTCTGTTTTGTATTTTAGTGTGTGTGTTTTAGGAGATGGCTTCCTGAAGTACTCCCCAACCAGCTGATTGGTCAACCCCAGACTAATTGGTGATTGGAGCTGACCCCGCCCCCTCGTCAAGAAGCAGCTGACACTAATCACCATTGCCACCTGAAGATAAAAGCCAGTGTTCTGGCCCAGGAGAGAGGAGAGAGAGGAGAGAGAGGAGAGATTGAGAGAGATGAGATAGATGAGATAAGGAGTAGAGATTGAGAGAGAGAAATTAGATTGTGATATAGTGTTGGTTGTGTATCAGAAAGTGTGGTATGTACTGTTGTTGTTGGTAGCAGTTTTTCTATGTCCTGTGTTTGTGAGTGTTTGTGAAATCGTTAAAAATTACTCTGTTTCGTTTGTTCCCAGGGGGGAAGGAGAAGGCACTTTGGGAGTGCTTAGGCAAGAGGCCCGAGGGCATACATATACCCGTAGTATATTTACTGTCTAGGCACACTAGGTAAGACCTGGGCGGACCACCCCCTGTATTTTGGTTAGGGCACCAGGCGGTGTTAAGTTAGGTAAGTTAAGTGGGTAGGCAGGTTAGATAGGAGAGGGGGAACTTTGATATTTACTTTCTTTGCTTTGGTTCCGTCCAGCCCCTTTTTCCCCATATTACTGTGTAAGAAAATAAATCCAAGTAAACGGTAAAATCTGCTTTTGTGTCATCCTTACTCGCACCTACAGTCCATACCTCTTGCACTTCAGAGAGTTGAGTTGTAGCAGGGAGTTGCGTTCCCTCTTCTCAGAGGCGTGCGTAACAGGGAAACAGACAGACAGGTGAAACAGACGGACATGTGAAACAGACGGACAGGTGAAACAGACGGACAGGTGAAACAGACGGACAGGTGAAACAGACGGACAGGTGAAACAGACGGACAGGTGAAACAGACGGACAGGTGAAACAGACGGACAGGTGAAACAGACGGACAGGTGAAACAGACGGACAGGTGAAACAGACGGACAGGTGAAACAGACGGACAGGTGAAACAGACGGACAGGGGATGACAGAAGGACAGGTGATGACAGACGGACAGGTGAAACAGACAGACAGGTGAAACACAGGGACAGTTGAAACAGACGGACAGGTGAATCAGACGGACAGGTGAATCAGACGGACAGGTGAATCAGACAGACAGGTGAAACAGACAGACAGGTGAAACAGGTGAGTAACAGACTAGCCAGTAAGGGAGAGACTTGGAAATGCTGGAATCATAGAATAATGATTCCTAGCTGAAGACAGTCTTTAAGCATCTGTTGTGAATCTGATGGACTCATAGAATAATGATTCCTAGCTGGAAAACAGTCTCTAAGCATCTGTTGTGAATCTGATGGACTCATAGAATAATGATTCCTAGCTGAAGACAGTCTCTAAGCATCTGTTGTGAATCTGATGGACTCATAGAATAATGATTCCTAGATGAAGACAGTCTCTAAGCATCTGTTGTGAATCTGATGGACTCATAGAATAATGATTCCTAGCTGGAAGACAGTCTCTAAGCATCTGTTGTGAATCTGATTAACTCATAGAATAATGATTCCTAGATGAAGACAGTCTCTAAGCATCTGTTGTGAATCTGATGGACTCATAGAGTAATGATTCCTAGCTGGAAGACAGTCTCTAAGCATCTGTTGTGAATCTGATGGACTCATAGAATAATGATTCCTAGCTGAAAGACAGTCTCTAAGCATCTGTTGTGAATCTCATTGACTCATTGGGTGTGATTATTTTATGTCCCCAAATGAGGATTTGTAGAATTATCAAAGGTGCATTTCCTGGTTGCTAACATTTTAATAGTTTGTCTAATTTCAGTTTATGTAACAATGCGTAGAGAATCATTATACCATCTATACCGCTGTGAAATATCTTTTCAATAACCCAAAATATTGTTTTTCCAGCTGTTTGAAGCTGGTGTACGAAACAGAAGGTGAAAGACTCAAAAACTAAACTTAAGAATGGGACGCAGAGAAATAGCGCACGTAGAGCAGATCTACCACTTCTTAGACTTGCTTTCAATGAGAATGACAGATCTATAACTCGCATTTCTATGTGTATTTGGTCACATCTCCCGAAAAGAATACACATTGCAGCTTTAAAACATCTATTCTGAGCTATTGTACCAAAAGAGAAACACAGGAATAAGACTTCAAAAGCAGACGTATGATTGGAGCACCAACGTACGTCCGCGGTCTGTCCCTACTCTGCTTTCCGTACATCTCCCTCCTTTTTTCTTACAGATTAATCCCTCTTGACATTTCCATTTTTCCGTCCGGCAGGTTTTCTTCAAGCCCGTCAGCCATGCCTCTCGTCCGCCGTACACCGCATCTCGCAGTTCTCTCACGCTTCTGTTGCTCGGGGCGACCAGCCGTTGACGGGGCCGTCCTGGACGATGCCCGGACAGATATGTGTGTGTGTTGCTAATAGTAACCCTCTCTGCCTGGTCTTCTTACTTTGACAGTCTATCTGGGATGTTCATCCACCTCACTTGAGATCAATAATAGGAGTCAGGCATATCCTCGGCCACCCGTACTACCATCTCTCCCAATGGAGAACTCGATTAGGACCCCACTCAGAGGGCCAGGGAAATGGACGGAGCGAACACACACGGGATCTGCATGAATAAATGAACACCCACTACACCATCCACACGTGACCATATCGAGATGTAAACAGACATACACGCACAGGGGTGCACGTTTAGCAGGGGGTGGAGGGAGGTCAGGGGGAACGCCTCCTCCACCATTTTCAAACACAGAAGTGTGTGAGAGAGCTTTCTCCCCTCTATTCTATGCATCCATGAGGGCTCTACTCGGTTCAGTTTCTGGTCAGTTTCTCTATAGTTATGATGTAGTGTTCCATTACAACACATGAATTCAACATGACTCCCACTCCTACATCCAGCACACACCATATCATTCACACACTCCTCAATGGGAATATTTGGGTTAAAGCCCATTGACTCGTCTGGCTTCTGTTTGTAGATATTTTTCATTACTGTGCCACAGAGACAAGCCTGCCAGACCGAGAAAGAGTAAGGAGTGATGTCAGCTATCTGCACGTCTCTCTCTCTCTCTCTCTCTCTCTCTCTCTCTCTCTCTCTCTCTCTCTCTCTCTCTCTCTCTCTCTCTCTCTCTCTCTCTCTCTGCACGTCTCTCTCTCTCTCTCTCTCTCTCTCTCTCTCTCTCTCTCTGTCTTTCTGCACGTCTCTCTCTCTCTGTCTTTCTGCATGTCTCTCTCTCTCTCTCTGTCTTTCTGCACGTCTCTCTCTCTCTCTCTCTCTCTCTCTCTCTCTCTCTCTCTCTCTCTCTCTCTCTCTTTCTTTCTCTCTCTCTCTCTCTCTCTCTTTCTGTCTCTCTCTCTCTGTCTTTCCGCACGTCTTTCTCTCTCTCTGTCTTTCTGCACGTCTCTCTCTCTCTCTCTTTGTCTTTCTGCACGTCTCTCTCTCTCTCTCTCTGTCTTTCTGCACGCTGTCTTGGCACACGGCTTCTCACCTCGCAGCGCCTGGTTGCTGCTGCACTGGGTTACCATGGGAACGCGGGACTGACTGAGGGAGCAATGAGTAAGGGAACGGAGGAGGGATGGAAAAAGGCCCCCTCTGTTTATTTTTCTCCTTCTCTCTCTCCCTCAACCCCTTCCACTCTCTCCTTCCCTCTCCCTCCCTCCATCCCTCTACCACCTCAATCCCTCTTTCTTCTTCCCCTCTCTATCACTCTTCAGCCTCTCTTCCTCTCCTCTCTATCTCTTGCTCCCTCTCTCTCTGGCTCACATTGGTGAGTTGTCCGTCCACCGGTCAGCTCTCTCTTTCCCTCTCTCTTCTCTTCTCCCCATCTCTATCTCCCTCTTTTTGCCCCTCTCTCTCCCACTCTCTCTCCTTCTCTCTCTCTCCGTCACTTTCTCCCCCCTCTCTCTCCCTCTCTTTCTCCCTCTCTTTCTCCCCCTCTCTCTCCCTCTCTTTCTCCCCCTCTCTCTCCCTCTTCGCCTCCCATTTCTCTCTCCCCCTCTATTTCTCCCCCTCTCCCTCCCCTCTCTCTCTCCCTCTCTCTCCCTCTCCCTCCCCCTCTCTCTCCCTCTCTTTCTCCCCGTCTCCCCCTCACTCACTCTCTCCCTCTCTCCCTCCCTCTCTTTCTCCCCGTCTCCCCGTCTCCCCTTCACTCTCTCCCTCTCCCCCCTCTCTCTCCCTCTATTTCTTGCTCTCTCCCTCCCTCCCTCCCTCCCTCCCTCCCTCCCTCCCTCCCTCCCTCCCTCCCTCCCTCCCTCCCTCCCTCCCTCCCTCCCTCCCCTCACTCTCTCCCTCTCTCTCAACCCTCACTCTCTCCCTCTCGTTCTCCCCCTCTCTCCCTCCCTCCCTCCCCCTTTCTCTCCCTCCCTCCCCATCTGTCTCATGTTGGTGAGTTATCGACACACCCTCCAGCACTCCACAAATTAAAACGTATTTCATCCACCGTGAAATCTACAATGGCTCATTAAAATACAGGGCTTTCCCTGATTTCACACACACACCTATATTACCTATATCGCCCAAGGCCTACAGCTCAGTAACAACTAGAGCTGATTGAAAAGAAACAAAAGAAACGGCTTCCTTTATTCGTCTCTCTTTTTCTCTCACTTCTCCTCTTTCTCTCTCACTTCTCCTCTTTCTCTCTCACTTCTCCTCTTGCTCTCTCACTTCTCCTCTTTCTCTCTCACTTCTCCTCTTTCTCTCTCTCCACCTCTCTTTCTCTCTCTCCACCTCTCTTTCTCTCTCTCCACCTCTCTTTCTCTCTCTCCACCTCTCTTTCTCTCTCTCCACCTCTCTTTCTCTCTCTCCAACTCTCTTTCTCTCTCTCCACTCTTTAGCCATTCAACACCACGTACTAAAGCTACATGGAAAATAAACTGCAATTTAGAAAAGAGAAACAGCTCTCCTCTTTCTCTCTTTAG
>NC_074704.1:20187-42687 GCF_029448725.1 Salvelinus fontinalis | reverse complement strand
CCTTCCATCTGGTCATCCTTCACCCCTCCGTCTACCTGTCTGCTGCCTCCCTTACCTCCATCCTTCCATCTGGTCATCCTTCTACCCCTCCGTCTACCTGTCTGCTGCCTCCCTTACCTCCATCCTTCCATCTGGTCATCCTTCACCCCTCCGTCTACCTGTCTGCTGCCTCCCTTACCTCCATCCTTCCATCTGGTCATCCTTCTACCCCTCCGTCTACCTGTCTGCTGCCTCCCTTACCTCCATCCTTCCATCTGGTCATCCTTCACCCCTCCATCTACCTGTCTGCTGCCTCCCTTACCTCCATCCTTCCATCTGGTCATCCTTCACCCCTCCGTCTACCTGTCCGCTGCCTCCCTTACCTCCATCCTTCCATCTGGTCATCCTTCACCCCTCCGTCTACCCGTCTGCTGCCTTCCTTACCTCCAACCTTCCATCTGGTCATCCTTCACCCCTCCGTCTACCTGTCTGCTGCCTCCCTTACCTCCATCCTTCCATCTGGTCATCCTTCACCCCTCCGTCTACCTGTCTGCTACCTCCCTTACCTCCATCCTTCCATCTGGTCATCCTTCACCCCTCCGTCTACCTGTCTGCTGCCTCCCTTACCTCCATCATTCCATCTGGTCATCCTTCACCCCTCCATCTACCTGTCTGCTGCCTCCCTTACCTCCATCCTTCCATCTGGTCATCCTTCACCCCTCCATCTACCTGTCCGCTGCCTCCCTTACCTCCATCCTTCCATCTGGTCATCCTTCTACCCCTCCTACTACCTGTCTGCTGCCTCCCTTACCTTCATCCTTCCATCTGGTCATCCTTCACCCCTCCGTCTACCTGTCTGCTGCCTCCCTTACCTCCATCCTTCCATCTGGTCATCCTTCACCCCTCCATCTTCCTGTCTGCTGCCTCCCTTACCTCCATCCTTCCATCTGGTCATCCTTCACCCCTCCGTCTACCTGTCTGCTGCCTCCCTTACCTCCATCCTTCCATCTGGTCATCCTTTACCCCTCTGTCTACCTGTCTGCTGCCTCCCTTACCTCCAACCTTCCATCTGGTCATCCTTCTACCCCTCCGTCTACCCGTCTGCTGCCTCCCTTACCTCCAACCTTCTATCTGGTCATCCTTCACCCCTCCGTCTACCTGTCTGCTGCCTCCCTTACCTCCATCCTTCCATCTGGTCATCCTTCACCCCTCCGTCTACCTGTCTGCTGCCTCCCTTACCTCCATCATTCCATCTGGTCATCCTTCACCCCTCCATCTACCTGTCTGCTGCCTCCCTTACCTCCATCCTTCCATCTGGTCATCCTTCACCCCTCCGTCTACCTGTCTGCTGCCTCCCTTACCTCCATCCTTCCATCTGGTCATCCTTCACCCCTCCATCTACCTGTCTGCTGCCTCCCTTACCTCCATCCTTCCATCTGGTCATCCTTCACCCCTCCATCTACCTGTCCGCTGCCTTCCTTACCTCCATCCTTCCATCTGGTCATCCTTCACCCTTCCGTCTACCCGTCTGCTTCCTCCCTTACCTCCAACCTTCCATCTGGTCATCCTTCACCCCTCCGTCTACCTGTCTGCTGCCTCCCTTACCTCCATCCTTCCATCTGGTCATCCTTCACCCCTCCGTCTACCTGTCTGCTGCCTCCCTTACCTCCATCATTCCATCTGGTCATCCTTCACCCCTCCGTCTACCTGTCTGCTGCCTCCCTTACCTCCATCCTTCCATCTGGTCATCCTTCACCCCTCCATCTACCTGTCCGCTGCCTCCCTTACCTCCATCCTTCCATCTGGTCATCCTTCTACCCCTCCTACTACCTGTCTGCTGCCTCCCTTACCTTCATCCTTCCATCTGGTCATCCTTCACCCCTCCGTCTACCTGTCTGCTGCCTCCCTTACCTCCATCCTTCCATCTGGTCATCCTTCACCCCTCCGTCTACCTGTCTGCTGCCTCCCTTACCTCCATCCTTCCATCTGGTCATCCTTCACCCCTCCGTCTACCTGTCTGCTGCCTCCCTTACCTCCATCCTTCCATCTGGTCATCCTTCACCCCTCCGTCTACCTGTCTGCTGCCTCCCTTACCTCCAACCTTCCATCTGGTCATCCTTCTACCCCTCCGTCTACCTGTCTGCTGCCTCCCTTACCTCCATCCTTCCATCTGTTCATCCTTCACCCCTCCATCTACCTGTCTGCTGCCTCCCTTACCTCCGTCCTTCCATCTGCTCATCCTTCTACCCCTCCACCCCTCCCTCCAGTCCAACCAGCCAGTAGATAGAAGGATGAGGGCTGAACTAGGATCTATCACTGTCTACTATAAGGGGGGGATGGTGTAGTTGATCAGTTATCCATTCATCTAACATTGATTGGTCGGTGGGGGGTGTCAGTTCATCTGCTGGGCCAGAAGGTTACTCAGTTCCTCAGTGGCACGTTCACCGTCTCTTCACCACACTGATTTCTCCAAGTTATTTTTCACAATGCTGAAAGTCTTCCACTGCTTTTCACTAAAAACACGTTTTTTTTCCTGTGGCGCTTTTCCGTCAGCCATAACAGAACAATATCTGGACAGCCCCCTGGCCTCTGCTGATTGGTTGATTCTTGGTAGTCAGATTCTGTAATTGGATGATGACAGTGGTACAGAACACTGGGGAGAGATTATTGATGGCTGGGCTCCACCTGAAGTTGGTGTAGCTAAGATGTATGTAAGAATGTGCTGGTTGTCGGGTTGTCGTTCGTGTGTATGAGATGTCTGAGAGAGATGTGTCTTAATGTTTTTGACCGTATGCTGAAATGTGTGTGTGGGAGAGATGTGTTGTAATGGCTGCGTTTACACAGGCAGCCCAATTCTGATATTTTTCTACTAATTGGTCTTTTGACCAATCACATCAGATCTTTTCACACAAGATATTTTTCAGAGCTGATCTGATTGGTCAAAAGACCAATTAGTGAAAAAAGATCAGATTTTGGCTGCCTGTCTAAATGTAGCCAATGTGTATTTAAATCAAATAAAATGTATTTATATAGCCCTTCTTACATCAGCTGATATCTCAAAGTGCTGTACAGAAACCCAGCCTCAAACCCCAAACAGCAAGCAATGCAGGTGTAGAAGCAGAAGTTTGTGATAGTATGCTGAAATGTGTGTTTGTACTGTATGTGACTGTGTGTGTGTGAACTGTGTGCTTATGTCTTCATGTTTACCTCTGGACCTTGTATACCTGCTCTTGGCCATACCTTTTTTCCATCTGCTAAACTGCTGAGAGTCTACCAGAGATAAGCACTAGCCTGCAGCAATCCATCTCCAACTGTATGAGACAAGTCAATAGCCCCATCTCCTGAGAGGAGCCGCAATGGCCTGACAGTTTCATCTCACTCCCTGTCTTCTCTATGGGTAGAAAAGCAGTCCAAGCCCTAATGTGGAGCCATAAATGCAAAATTGCAATTTCAGTTTTCTTTGACCCTCCTGGTCTCTCACAGTATGTGAAGATAGATACGCCATGTTGTTAGCAAGATGGACTATCTCTCACAGTATGTGAAGATAGATACGCCATGTTGTTGGCAAGACGGACTATCTCTCACAGTATGTGAAGATAGTCCGTCTTGCTAACAACATGGCGTATCTATCTTCACACACTGTGAGAGATAGTCCGTCTTGCTAACAACATGGCTTATCTATCTTCACACACTGTGAGAGATAGTCCGTCTTGCTAACAACATGGCTTATCTATCTTCACATACTGTGAGAGATAGTCCGTCTTGCTAACAACATGGCGTATCTATCTCTCACAGTATGTGAAACCAGACAGGGTGCGTTCCAGGACACCGGAAAAACACTCCAGAACAGAACACAGGCAAAAACCAGACTCAGGAAACGGGATTCGTGACAGCACTACTTTTGACCAGAGCCCCATGGCACCCTATTCCCTAATAGTGCACTACTTGTAACCAGAGCCCCATTGATCGTAGGGAACCGGGTGCCATTTGAGAGGTAATGATACTGATAATGGCTAGAGATAGATAATGTGGGGAGCTACGGAATCTATTTATAGATATTAGTGGCTGGATTAGTGATATGGGAAAATCTCTGTTTATACCTGCCATTAACATGCGTCCTTTGTCCTTATCTTGTCCTGATCTTGACCTGATCTTGTCTTACTCACAATCGGATCACAGAGCGTCTTTTAATCGTCTGAAAATGTGGACGCAATCAGAATGTGGACAAGATCAGGACAAAGGCCGCATGTTAGAACCAGGTATAAACAGGGCTAATGAAAGGGGTAATGACAGTTAATACATCCCCATTTGGACCAGGAAACAGTGGTTGTTCTGAGTGGTTAAGGGCTCCACAGAGTCCAAACCACGTCCACCCCGCCACTTTCTGGAATAGTGGACTGTTGGTTTTCATACTGTGCTTTTTGAATTCTCCGCGCGGCTCAGACAAGTTCTGTATCCGTTAGTTACCACATTCAGATGAATGGAAGATGTATGTGCAGAGTTGTCTTGGTTGGGAATTATTTGGTAGGTGTGTGGTCAGGCTGTGTGACCCCTGCGGACGGAGGATGGATTAGTGATATGGGAGAGGGGTAATGATGAATAATGCATTCCCATTTGGACCTGCTGGTTCTGAGAGGGATGTGGAGTCACCCAGTTCTCACCTTGTGGGTGTGTCCTTCAAACTGCATGCAAGATGGTAGTTGTTAGGCAATGTCTCAGTTTTCCACTGTAAAGGACGTCACGTCACGCTGCTTGCTAAGCGGGTGGCCTTCCCTCCTGATTCAGCTCATACCTGGCTCCATCCCAGGACCTCTGCCTCGCAAACACATGTGGCCGACCGCCTGAGGTGTTTTACCCAGTCGTGCCACTGAAAAGCTAGCTATTCTGCAGCGCAAGTGGAGCCACTTCAGACCGAGGAGTGAGTTTCCCAGATCCCCATCTGCCGCAGCAGGAACAACAGATGGGCTGTGGCAAAGTCGTAACGCTGAGAGTCTACTCATGTCTCCATTGGAAATGACTGTTCTCTGCTAGTGTCGGCGAATGTCAGGATGAAGTTGGACAACAACAAAGACAGAATGCCATGTGGAGTAATGTTGTTATAGCTTAGCAAAAACAATTCCCACAGTTGCCAAAAAAACTTGGTAGAATCAATGTCCCTGCTGCCAAACCTCAAATGCGACTATTGGGGAAGAGACATAGAAAGCTCATTGTTTTGGCTCGGGACTTCATTGTCCATTGTAATTGTGTTTGCTGAGAATATTGGTTAGTATGCATGTTTGTGTTTTTGAGTGTGTAATTTCAAGGCATTTATTTGTCTGCATCCCAAATGGCACCCTATTCCCTTTATAGTGCACTACCTATGACCAGAGCACATGACCCTATTCCCTTTATAGTGCACTACCTATGACCAGAGCACATGACCCTATTCCCTATATAGTGCACTACCTATGACCAGAGCACATGACCCTATTCCCTTTATAGTGCACTACCTATGACCAGAGCACATGACCCTATTCCCTTTCTAGTGCACTACCTATGACCAGAGCACATGACCCTATTCCCTTTATAGTGCACTACCTATGACCAGAGCACATGACCATATTCCCTTTATAGTGCACTACATATGACCAGAGCACATGACCCTATTCCCTTTATAGTGCACTACCTATGACCAGAGCACATGACCCTATTCCCTTTATAGTGCACTACCTATGACCAGAGCACATGACCCTATTCCCTTTATAGTGCACTACCTATGACCAGAGCACATGACCATATTCCCTTTATAGTGCACTACCTATGACCAGAGCACATGACCCTATTCCCTTTATAGTGCACTACCTATGACCAGAGCACATGACTCTATTCCCTTTATAGTGCACTACCTATGATCAGAGCCAATGACCCTATTCCCTTTATAGTGCACTCCTTTTTACCCTATGGGCCCTGGTCAACAGTAGTGCACTATCTAGGTAATAGGGAACTATTTGGGACACAGACTGTGTGTAGGTAGGTATAGTCAGAAAGGGTTGAAGTGACAGGACAAGAGGGTCCACTAACCATCAAGATGTTAGATCAACCAATTAGATACAATGATTACTCCGACTCTAACCTTAGGTCCCTAGACTGTAGTGTACACTCTATTACCTAGAAGTACTGTACTCAAAGCTGTCATTATCAACTGTCAGTCCTTAGAGATTGCAAAGGTTTGACCCTTAGTTTGTCAGCAAAGTAAAAGAGAGTGTGGGTTTCCATGAGCGTTTCATTGTCTAAAGCGAATAGGATCTCCTCTCCTCTCCTCTCCTCTCCTCTCCTCTTCTCTGATCTCCTCTCCTTTCATCTCCTCTGATCTCCTCTCCTCCCCTCTCCTCTGATCCCGGTAAATTAGTTCAAGTGAACCCAGTAGTCTTCACCAACGACTATTATCAGAACTACAGTAGTCTTCACCAACGACTGTTATCAGAACTACAGTAGTCTTCACCAACGACTGTTATCAGAACTACAGTAGACTTCACCAATGACTATTATCAGAACTACAGTAGTCTTCACCAACGACTATTATCAGAACTACAGTAGTCTTCACCAACGACTATTATCAGAACTACAGTAGTCTTCACCAACGACTATTATCAGAACTACAGTAGTCTTCACCAACGGCTGTTATCAGAACTACAGTAGTCTTCACCAACGACTGTTATCAGAACTACAGTAGTCTTCACCAACGGCTGTTATCAGAACTACAGTAGTCTTCACCAACGACTGTTATCAGAACTACAGTAGTCTTCACCAACGACTGTTATCAGAACTACAGTAGTCTTCACCAACGACTGTTATCAGAACTACAGTAGTCTTCATCAACGACTGTTATCAGAACTACAGTAGTCTTCACCAACGACTGTTATCAGAACTACAGTAGTCTTCACCAATGACTGTTATCAGAACTACAGTAGTCTTCACCAATGACTGTTATCAGAACTACAGTAGTCTTCACCAACGACTGTTATCAGAACTACAGTAGTCTTCACCAATGACTGTTATCAGAACTACAGTAGTCTTCACCAACGACTGTTATCAGAACTACAGTAGTCTTCATCAACGACTGTTATCAGAACTACAGTACTCTTCACCAACGACTGTTATCAGAACTACAGTAGTCTTCATCAATGACTGTTATCAGAACTAGAGTAGACTTCACCAACGACTGTTATCAGAACTACAGTAGTCTTCACCAACGACTGTTATCAGAACTACAGTAGTCTTCACCAACAACGGAACACATGAACCAACACGGTGTAAATCCCACTAAAACAAAAGGAAATACGGGTTGGAAGAAGTTGTAGTCAGTCAATCCTTCAACTCCGGCAGAGAAAGATATTGGAGAGCAGCAGAGACCAACTGAGATGTTTAGTCCAACGGAAGACATTCGAGGATCTGATCCTGGTTCATCTTGAGACATGTCTACAAATCACACTTTTAAATACAACAAAACACACGGATTAAAGGACTGAGGGTTGAACACTTTCTCATTCACACCACTGCCCCCCCCCCCCCCCCCCCCCCTTGTGCAGCTGATGCTAGCTATTTAACAGGGAGTTAAAGGGGAAGTTCCCCATTGGGAGGAGAGGCACTGAGACGGTCCAGACAAATTCGGGACCGTCACATGGGCCGTGTGTGAGCCACTGTCCCCTGTAGTGAATCAGGCCATTGAACACCATTCAATCAAATGCAAGCGAGGTCCATTTCTCCAGCTGTCTACTTGTCCAGCCAGTCAATGGATGAACTGCCACTGTCCCTCAGTGTCCAAGCCACCTCAGACTCACATCCATCTCCCTGCCATAGGAATCTACAGTATCTAATCCACAACCACCAAGAGCCTCAATGGAGGAATGCCTGACACAGTTTCACACTTCCTAATGTCTTCCTGATGGGCAGACAAGTCATGTGAGAGGCCTTGTGTCCAGTGCATATCCACAATGGAGGGATACCTGTACAGTTTCCATAGCCAATCACAAATACTCCCCCTAACCCGAGCCATGTGTGGAACGTGTACATGTATCCTTATCGCCCCTAGTCACACAAAGCCTGACTATGACCCCGCTGCAAACCAAAGGTCACAGGTCAACCTAAAGATGTCCCCATCGGTAACATCACATCGGTAACCAATAACAATACATTACCCCCAACACTTTACCATAACCTTAACGCCATTGATGTTCCGAGGGCTAAGATGAAACGATGGGTATCTGAAATACATTAGGACACTAAAGAATCCAGCAAGCCCCAACTATATTGGATTGGCATAGTAGCTCCTGCCAATAGATAGATAGATAGATAGATAGATAGATAGATAGATAGATAATTTGGACTGCTGCTGTATTCATCCTGGGGGGGGGGGGGGGGGGGTTGACTATAGAGTGCAGTTTATGAATTCACAGGCAATTATATCAGCTCTTTTAATGATCTCTGCTGTTGGCTTTCTGTAGCTGTTCTCTTCCTCTGAGAGAGAGAGAGAGAGATAGAGAGAGAGAGACAGACAGACAGACAGACAGACAGACAGACAGACAGACAGACAGACAGACAGACAGACAGAGAGACAGACAGGCAGACAGACAGACAGACAAAAGAGAAATTCAGATCCACAGGATATATCAGTGTGTAGGGGCTAAGGCCTTTATCTATACACACACATGTATACCTGAATGTACACACACACACACACACTGTCACGCCCTGGCCTTAGTATTATTGGTTTTCTTTATTATTTTAGTTAGGTCAGGGTGTGACATGGGGAATGTTTATGTTTTGTTGGTTTTGGGTGTTGTTTATGGTAAAGGGGTTGTGTATAGTATATGGGTTTGTGTGGAGTACATGTTTCTAGTGTTGTCTATGTATGTTGGTTAGTTATCTAGGAGAGTCTATGGTTACCTGAATGAGTTCCCAATTAGAGACAGCTGATTTCGGTTGTCTCTGATTGGGAGCCTTATTTAGGGTAGCCATAGGCTCTCATTGGTTGTGGGTAATTGTCTATGTAAGAACGTTAGTAGCCTGTATGTTTGTGCACAACGTTTGTAGCTTCACGGTCGTTTTGTTATTTTGTTGTTTTGTATAGTTTGTATTAAGTGTTCGTCTTTCATTTAAATAAATTCATTATGACTGCATACCTCGACGCGTATTGGTCCGACCCATGCTTCTCCTCTTCAGACGAAGAGGAGGAGAACGATCGTGACAGAATTACCCACCATAGGACCAAGCGGCATGACCAGCGGCAACAGGAGCAATACAAGGATTTATGGACATGGGAGGAAATTTTAGACCGGGAGGTACCAGGAGAATATAACCGCCCCAAAGCTGAGCTGGAGGCAGCGAAAGCAGAGAGGCGGCGATATGAGGAGCTAGCTCGGAGGCAGGAAAAGGAACCTACAAAGGATCTGGGTTACACTACGTGGGAGGAGATCGACAGGTGGGCGATCAACCCAGGGAGAGTGCCGGAGCCCACCTGGGATTCTCTGGCGCAGTGCGAGGAGGGATACCGGCGAATGGAGGCAGCACGACGAAGCGGTAGGAAGCCTGTGGGAAAACCCAAAAAATTTCTTTGGGGGGGGCTTAAAGGGAGAGTGGCGAAGTCAGGTAGGAAACCTGCGCCTACTCCCTGTAATTACCGTGGAGAGCGAGAGTACGGGCAGACACCGTGTTACGCAGTAGAGCGCACGGTGTCTCCTGTACGTGTGCATAGCCCGGTGCGGGTTATTCCACCTCCCCGCACTGGCAGGGCTAGATTGAGTATTGAGCCGGATGTCATGAAGCCGGCCCTACATATCTGGCCACCAGTGCGTCTCCTCGGGCCGGTTTACATGGCACCAGCCTTACGCATGGTGTCCCCGGTTCGCCTACATAGCCCGGTGCGGGTTATTCCACCTCCCCGCACTGGTCGGGCAACGGGGAGCATTCAACCAGGTAAGGTTGGTCAGGCTCAATGCTCAAGGGAGCCAATACGCCTGCACGGTCCGGTATTTCCGGCGCCACCTCCCCGCCCCAGTTCAGTGCCACCAGTGCCTACACCACGTAACAGGCTTCCAGTGTGTCTCCAGAGCCCTGTTCCTCCTCCACGCACTCGTCCTATGGTGCGTGTCTCCAGCCCGGTATCACCAATTCCGGCCCCACGCACTAGGCCTAATGTGCGTCCCCAGGGTCCAGTATGCCCTGTTCCTGCTCCCCGCACTAGCCCTGAGATGCGTGTCCCCAGCCCGGTGCCACCAGTCCCGGCACCACGCACCAGGCCTACAGTGCGCCTCAGCCGGCAGGAGTCTGCCGTCTGCACAGCGATGACTGAACTGCTCGTCTCCCCAGCGCCATCTGAGCCATCCGTCTCCCCAGCGCCATCTGAGCCATCCGTCTCCCCAGCGCCATCTGATCCATCCGTCTGCAATGAGCCTGCAAAGCCGCCCGTCTGCCATGAGCCTGCAAAGCCGCCCGTCTGCCATGAGCCCACTGAGCCGTCCGCCAGACAGGAGCCGCTAGAGCCGCCAGCCAGACAGGAGCCGCTAGAGCCGTCCGTCAGACAGGATCTGCCAGAGCCGCCAACCAGACAGGATCTGCCAGAGCCGCCAACCAGACAGGATCTGCCAGAGCCGCCAACCAGACAGGAGCAGCCAGATCAGTCAGCCAGCCATGAGCAGCCAGATCAGTCAGCCAGCCATGAGCAGCCAGATCCGTCAGCTAGCCATGAGCAGCCAGATCCGTCAGCCAGCCATGAGCAGCCAGATCCGTCAGCTAGCCATGAGCAGCCAGATCCGTCAGCTAGCCATGAGCAGCCAGATCCGTCAGCTAGCCATGAGCAGCCAGATCCGTCAGCCAGCCATGAGCAGCCAGATCCGTCAGCTAGCCATGAGCAGCCAGATCCGTCAGCTAGCCATGAGCAGCCAGATCCGTCAGCTAGCCATGAGCAGCCAGATCCGTCAGCTAGCCATGAGCAGCCAGATCCGTCAGCTAGCCATGAGCAGCCAGATCCGTCAGCCAGCCATGGGCCATCCCTCAGTCCGGAGCTGCAGTCCCTCAGTCCGGAGCTGCAGTCCCTCAGTCCGGAGCTGCCATTCCTCAGTCCGGAGCTGCCCCTTACCCTGGTGCTGCCCCTTACCCTGGTACTGCCCCTGACCCTGGTACTGCCCCTGACCCTGGTACTGTCCTTGACCCTAGTACTGCCCCTGACCCTGGTACTGCCTCTTACCCTGGTACTGCCCCTTAGTCCGGAACTGCCCCTGAATGCAATGGGGTTAAGGTGGAGGGGGGTCGTTTGGAGGAAGCCTAGGAGGTGTTTAGGTACTGTGGTGACGTGGGGACCGCGACCAGAGCCGGAGCCGCCACCGTGGATGGAAGCCCACCCAGACCCTCCCCTAGACTGTGTATGGTGCGCCCGGAGTTCGCGCCTCAAGGGGGGGGTTATGTCACGCCCTGGCCTTAGTATTATTGGTTTTCTTTATTATTTTAGTTAGGTCAGGGTGTGACATGGGGAATGCTTATGTTTTGTTGGTTTTGGGTGTTGTTTATGGTAAAGGGGTTGTGTATAGTATATGGGTTTGTGTGGAGTACATGTTTCTAGTGTTGTCTATGTATGTTGGTTAGTTATCTAGGAGAGTCTATGGTTACCTGAATGAGTTCCCAATTAGAGACAGCTGATTTCGGTTGTCTCTGATTGGGAGCCTTATTTAGGGTAGCCATAGGCTCTCATTGGTTGTGGGTAATTGTCTATGTAAGAACGTTAGTAGCCTGTATGTTTGTGCACAACGTTTGTAGCTTCACGGTCGTTTTGTTATTTTGTTGTTTTGTATAGTTTGTATTAAGTGTTCGTCTTTCATTTAAATAAATTCATTATGACTGCATACCTCGACGCGTATTGGTCCGACCCATGCTTCTCCTCTTCAGACGAAGAGGAGGAGAACGATCGTGACACACACACACACACACACACACACACACACACACACACACACACACACACACACACACACACACACACACACACACACACACACACACACACACACACACACACACACACACACACACACACAGAGGTGACAACAGACAGTAAAGAAGAAGGTGACAACTGACAGTAAAGAAGGTGACAACAGACAGTAAAATAAGGTGACAACAGACAGTAAAATAAGGTGACAACAGACAGTAAAATAAGATGACAACAGACAGTAAAATAAGGTGACAACAGACCGTAAAATAAGGTGACAACAGACAGTAAGATACGGTGACAACAGACAGTAAAATAAGGTGACAACAGACAGTAAAATAAGGTGACAACAGACAGTAAAATAAGGTGACAACAGACAGTAAAATAAGGTGAAACAGACAGTAAAATAAGGTGACAACAGACAGTAAAATAAGATGACAACAGATAGTAAAGAAGGTGAAACAGACAGTAAAATAAGGTGACAACGGACAGTAAAATAAGGTGACAACAGACAGTAAAGAAGAAGGGAACAACAGACAGTAAAATAAGGTGACAACAAACAACAGGCAGTAAAATAAGGTGACAACAGACAGTAAAATAAGGTGACAACAGACAGAAAAATAAGGTGACAACAGACAGTAAAATAAGGTGACAACAGACGGTAAAATAAGGTGACAACAGGCAGTAAAATAAGGTGACAACAGACAGTAAAATAAGGTGAAAACAGACGGTAAAATAAGGTGACAACAGACAGTAAAATAAGGTGACAACTGACAGTAAAATAAGGTGACAACAGACAGTAAAAGAAGAAGGTGACAACAGACAGTAAAATAAGGTGAAACAGGCAGTAAAATAAGGTGACAACAGACAGTAAAATAAGATGACAACAGATAGTAAAGAAGGTGACAACAGACAGTAAAAGAAGAAGGTGACAACAGACAGTAAAATAAGGTGACAACAGACAGTAAAGAAGAAGGGAACAACAGACAGTAAAATAAGGTGACAACAGACAACAGGCAGTAAAATAAGGTGACAACAGACAGTAAAATAAGGTGACAACAGACAGAAAAATAATGTGACAACAGACAGTAAAATAAGGTGACAACAGACGGTAAAATAAGGTGACAACAGACAGTAAAATAAGGTGACAACTGACAGTAAAATAAGGTGACAACAGACAGTAAAAGAAGAAGGTGACAACAGACAGTAAAATAAGGTGAAACAGACAGTAAAATAAGGTGACAACAGACAGTAAAATAAGATGACAACAGATAGTAAAGAAGGTGACAACAGACAGTAAAAGAAGAAGGTGACAACAGACAGTAAAGAAAACTGCAGAACAAATAGAATGAGAGACCGTTTGCTCAGAGAATCTGGTTCTGTGGGCGAGAGAGAGACGCATTACCAGCACACACGCACGCACGCACGCACGCACGCACGCACGCACGCACGCACGCACGCACGCACGCACACACACACACACACACACACACACACACACACACACACACACACACACACACACACACACACACACACACACACACACACACACACACACACACACACACAGAGGATGAGGGATCATCGGCACACCAACCCCAGCGGAGGTGTCTGTGTGTCTGGGAAACCATCTGTCTTCCTGGGGGGGGGGGTTGTTTGTTTCCGGGCCCCAATGTCTGTGTGTTTGTAAATCTCTCACTGTCTGTCTCTCTGTCTGTCTCTCTCTCTCTCTCTCTCTCTCTCTCTCTCTCTCTCTCTCTCTCTCTCTCTCTCTCTCTCTCTCTCTCTCTCTATGTCTCTTTCACTGTCTCTCTCTCTCTGTCTCTCTCTCTATGTCTCTTTCTCCTGTCTCTCTCTCTCTCTCTCTGCCTTTCTCTATGTCTCTTTCTCTGTCTATCTCTCTGTCTCTCTCTCTGTCTCTTTCTCTGTCTCTCTCTCTGTCTCTCTCTCTCTGTCTCTCTCTGTCTATCTCTCTGTCTATCTATCTGTCTCTCTCTCTCTCTGTCTCTCTCTCTCTCTGTCTCTCTCTCTCTGTGTCTCTCTCTCTCTGTCTCTCTCTCTATCTCTCTCTCTCTGTCTATCTCACTGTCTCTCTCTCTGTCTCTCTCTCTCTCTGTCTATCTCTCTGTCTCTCTCTTTCTATGTCTCTCTCTGTCTATCTCTCTCTCTCTCTCTTTCTCTCTCTCTCTGTGTGTGTGTCTCTCTCTGTCTCTCTCTCTCTCTCTCTGTCTCTGTGTGTATGTGTGTGTATATGTGCGTGTGGCCACAGGGATCATGATTCCTCACTAGATTAGCCAGCAGGTCTAGGGCAGGGTGGCTCCTTGATAGAACACAGTTTATCTACAGGCCTACACAGGAACATGTTCAGGGGAACACACAAATATATACATATATACATATCTAAAACACACGGAATAAATGAGCTCTGTAAAGGGGAGACCCATAGGGCTCTGGTCAGAAGTAGTGTACTAAATATGGAATATTGTACCATTTTGTCTGTCACCGTATTCAAATCTAATTTCATTTGCCACATGCTTCATGAACAACAGGTGTAGACTAACAGGGAAACGCAGGCCCTTCCCAACAATGCAGAGAGAAAAATATAATAAAAAGAATATAAAGATAATAACACAACTAATAAATACACAATGTGTAACGATAACGTGGCCATATACACTGAGGCCTTCCTAATATTGAGTTGCGCACCTTTTCTTAGGGGGTCATTCAGAGTTAAAGACAGCAGGTGCGGGAGAGCGAGAGAGCTGAAAACAGCATGTCCGGGACAAGATAGCACGTCCGGTGAACAGGTCAGGGTTCCATAGCTGCGGGCAGAACAGTTGAAACTAGAGCAGCAGCATGACCAGGTGGACTGGGGACAGCAAGGAGTCATCAGGCCAGGTAGTCCTGAGGCATGGTCCTAGGGCTCAGGTCCTCTGAGAGAAGAGAGAAGAGCGAAAGAGAGAGAGTTAGAGGGAGCATACTTAAATTCACACACGACACCAGATAAGACAGGAGAAATACTCCAGATATAACAGACAGACCCTAGCCCCCCGACACATAAACTACTGCAGCATAAATAGTGGAGGCTGAGACAGCCTTATGGCTTGGGGGCAGACGCTGTTCAGGGTCCTGTGGTTCCAGACTTGGTGCATCAGTACCACTTGCATTGCGGAGAGAGAAAAGCCACCTTGGGTGGCTGGAGACTTTGGCAATTTTTATGGCCCTCCTCTGACACTGCCTGGTATGGAGATCCTGGATGGCAGTGAGCTTGGCCCTGTTGTGGAACTGGGCCATACGTACTACTTTGAGGATCTGAGGGAACATGCCAAATCTTTTCAGCCTCCTGAGGGGAAAGAGGCATTGTCGTGCCTTCTTCCTGGCTGTGTTGGTGTGTGGACCATGTCAATTCCTTATTGATGTGGACACCGAGGAACTTAAAGCTCTTGATGCACCGGTACTGCTTGCCATGCGGAAACAGAGAGAACAGTCTATGGCATGGGTGTTTGGAGTCTGTAACGATTTTCTGGGCATTTCACACCAGCTGATATAGAGGTCCTGGATGGCAGGGAGCTCGACCCCAGTAATGTGCTGGGCTGACCTCACCAGCCTCTGTAGCTCCATGTGATAAAGGACGATGCTATTGCCATACCAAGCAGTAATGCAGCCAGTCAAGATTCTCAATTGTACAGCTGTAGGGCTTTTTTGAGGATTTGAGGCTCCATGCCAATGCTTTTCAACCTCCTGAGGGAAAAGAGGTGTTGTCGCGCCTTCTTCAGGACTGTGCACATGTGTGTGGACCATTTTAAGTAATTAGTGATTTGTACCCCGAGGAACTTGAGCTCTCGACCCGCTCCACTGTAGCCCTGTCGATGTGGATGGGGGCATGCTCGGCCTTCCGTTTCCTGTGATCCACAATCATCTCCTTTGTTTTTCTGTCTTTTAGGGAGAGGTTGTTGTCCTGGCACCATACTGCCAGGTCTCTGACCTCCTCCCTATAGGCTGTCTCGTCGTTGTCGGTGATCAGACCTACCACCGTTGTTTCGTCAGCAGTGGTGTTGGAGTCATGAGCGGCCACACAGTCATGGTTGAACAGGGAGTACAGGAGGGGACTAAGCACGCACCCCTGAGGGGACCCCCGTGTTGAGGGTCAGCGTGGCAGATATGTTGTTGTCTACCCTCACCATCTGGGGTCGGCCCCTCAGGAAGTCCAGGATCCAGTTGCAGAGGGAGGTGTTTAGTCCCAGGGTCCTTAGCTTAGTGATGAGCTTATAGGGCACTATGGTGTTGAATGCTGAGCTGTAGTCAATGAACAACATTTTCACATAGGTGTTCCTCTTATCCAGGTGGGAGAGGGCAGTGTGGAGTACAATAGAGATTGTGTCATCTGTGGATCTGTTGGTGCGGTATGTGAATTGGAGTGGGTCCAGGGTGTCATGATGGTGTTGATGTGAGCCATGACCAGTCTTTCAAAGCATTTCATGGCTATAGATGTAAGTGCTACGGGGCGATAGTCATTTAGACAGGTTACCTTTGCGTTCTTGGGCACAATGACTATGGTGGTCTGCTTAAAACAAGCATGTTTTACAGACAGGGGCAGGGAGAGGTTGAACATTTCAGTGGAAACACTTGCCAGCTGACTAGAGTATGCTCTGAGTACGCGTTCTGGGAATCCATCAGGCCCCGCGGCCGTGTTAATGTTAACCTGTTTAAAAGTCTTACTCACATCGGCTACAGAGAGCGAAATCATACAGTCGTCCACAACAGCTGGTGCTCTTATGCATGGTTCAGTGTTGCTTGCCCCAAAGCGAGCATAGAAGGCATTTAGCTTGACTTGTAGGCTGGGTTTCCCTTGATAATCTGGGATAGTTTGGAAGCCCTGACACATCCGACGAGCATCAGGGCTGGAGTCGTAAGATTGGATCTTAGTCCTTTATTGACGTTTTGCCTGTTTTATGGCTCATCAGAGGTTTCTTACAAGCATCCGGATTAGTGTCCCGCTCCTTGAAAGTGGCAGCTCTAGCCTTTAGCCCAGTTTGGATGTTGCCTGTAATCCATGGCTTCTGGTTGGGGTATGTACATACGTGTGGTCTCTGTGGGGACAATGTTGTTGACATACTTATTAATGGAGCCGATGTCTGATGTGGTAAACTCCTCAATGTTATCAGAAGAATCCCGGAACAGTCCTGTAACTTAGCATCTGCTTCCTTGGACCTCTTCCTTATTGAGCGTCACTGGTAGTTCCTGTTAGATTTTTGTTCTTGTGAACAGGAGGATAGTTCTGGTCAGATTTGCCATGTGGACGGTGAGGAAGAGCCTTGTCTGGGTCTCTGTGTGAGGAGTAAAGGTGATATAGAGTTTTGTCACCTGTAGTTGCACTGGTGACATGCTGGTAAAAATGAGGGAAAAACGGCTTCAAAATCACTGGCCTCTGGATGTGCATGTTCTTGTGTGCTTATGGCCCTATACAGCTCATTGAGTGCGGTCTTAGGGCCAGCATCAGTTTGTGGTGGTAAATAGACAGCTCTGGAAAAAAATATAGATGAATGCTCTCTTGGTAAATATTATGGTCTGCAGTTTATCATGAGGTAATTTAACTCAGGCGAGCAAAAACTTCAGACTTCCTTAAATTCTAGCGTCCCACCTGATCAACATCCGGTGAAATTGCAGAGCGTGAAATTCAAACTACAGTATTATAAATATTTAACTTTCATAAAATCACAAGTGTAATACATCAAAATAAAGCTTAACTTCTTGTTAATCCAGCCACTGTGTCAGATTTCAAAAAGGCTTTACGGTGAAAACAAACTATGCAATTATCTGAGGACAGCGCCCCGCTTACAAAACACATGAAAACATATTTCAACCAGGCAGGTGCGACACGAAAGTCAGAAATAGCGATATAAAAAATGCCTCACCCTTGATGATCTCCTTCTGTTGGCACTCCAAAAGGTTCCAGTTACATCAAAAATTGTCCTTTTGTTCGATAAAGTCCTTCTTTATATCCATAAAAACTCAGTTTAGCTGGCGCGCTTCAGTCAATAATCCACCCAGTTTCCGCCAGCAAAATGCATACAAAATTAATCGAAAAAACGTTACTAATAAACTTTTCCAAACAAGTCAGACAGCGTTTATAATCAAACCTTAGGTACCCTAATATGTAAATAAACAATCAAATTTAAGACGGAGAATCGTTATTGTCTTTACCGAAGAAAAATTCCACGCGCTTGGAAACACTACAGACAAAATGGGAGCCACCTAGAAAAACTACAATTTCTGGTGAATTTTTCCAAAAACCAGCCTGAAACTCTTTCTAAAGACTGTTGACATCTAGTGGAAGTCCTAGCTGCAAGCTGGGAGGACTTGGCCTTATAATAAAAGTGATAGCCATTGAAAATAGAGGTAGGCTGATTTTTTTTTGGGGGGGGGTGGTTTGTCCTCGGGGTTTCGCCTGCCATATCAGTTCTGTTATACTCACAGACATAATGTTAACAGTTTTAGAAACTTTAGAGTGTTTTCTATCCAAATCTACAAATTGTATGCATAACCTAGCTTCTAGGCCTGAGTAACAGGCAGTTTACGTTAGGCACGCTTTTCGTCCGGACGTCAAAATACTGCCCCCTACCCAAGAGAGGTTAACATTAACCAAAATGCCAAGAGTGTGCAAAGCTGCCATCAAGGCAAAGGGTGGCTATTTCAAGAGTCTCAAATATAAAATATATAAAGATTTGTTAAACACTTTTTTGGTTACTTCATGATTCCATGTGTGTTATTTCAGAGTTTTGATGTCTTCACTACTTTTCTACAATGTAGAAAATAGTAAAAATAAAGAAAAACCCTTGAATGAGTAGGTGTTCTAAAACTTTTGACCGGTATTGTATATATTTTCCATGTCCTTGTTCAGCCAAGCTTCAGAGAAACAAAGAATATTTCAGTTTTTCAGGTCCCGTTGTCTTGAATGGAGTTCAAGTTGAATGGAGTTCAAGTCTTGAATGGAGCTCATCCAGTTTGTTCTCCAGTGACTGCACAATCCCCAACAGACGCTTTCTCGCCGCCGCTTCCTCTTTCGAGTCCCGGGGATTAGGGCCTGGTCCGGAGTAAGCAGGACGTCCTGAGCTGCCGACTCGTTGAAGTAGAAGTCTTCATACAAATGTAGGTTAGTGATCACTGTTCTGATATCCAGAAGCCATTTTCGGTCGTAGGAAATGATGGCGGAGACATTATGTACATAAAAACCACACAAAACAGTAGAATCAGGAGCCTGTGTTAACAGCTGCTATCCACTGCAGCGCCGTCTTCTATTCACCCCTAGAGAGGTTTTCTTTGCCAATGGTGTGGACTATGGAGTGCAGTTTGTGAATTCATAGGTTATTATATCAGATCTTTTAATGATCTGCTATTGGCTTTATGTAGCTGTTTCTTCCTCTGAGTCTTTTAGGCTGACAAGAAAAGCAGAGGAGAGAGAGAGAGAGAGAGAGAGAGAGAGAGAGAGAGAGAGAGAGGAGAGAGGAGAGAGGGTCTGAAGAGAGAAAGAGGAGAGAGGGTCTAAAGAGAGAAAGAGGAGAGAGGGTCAAAAGAGAGAAAGAGGAGAGAGGGTCAAAAGAGAGAAAGAGGAGGGTCTAAAGAGAGAAAGAGGAGGGTCTAAAGAGAGAAAGAGGAGGGTCTAAAGAGAGAAAGAGGAGAGAGGGTCTAAAGAGAGAAAGAGGAGAGAGGGTCAAAAGAGAGAAAGAGGAGAGAGGGTGTAAAGAGAGAAAGAGGAGAGAGGGTCAAAAGAGAGAAAGAGGAGAGAGGGTCTAAAGAGAGAAAGAGGAGAGAGAGAGGCACAGACTTTTATGTCATTTTTGTTTTGTTCATTGTTTATTTAATTTGCTTTGGCAATGACACGTTTCCCATGCCAATTAAGCCCCTTTGAATTTAATTGAGAACAATAGACAAGAGACTTCTGAATAAGAGCTGAAGATTGCTACCGTTGTTGCAGCAGTCCATAAACAAAGAAAACAGAGGGAGGAAGAGGAGGAGGTGTGGACACTGTGTATGTGTTTCTCTCTGGATGTATTCATGTGTGTATGTGTGGTTGTCCTCTGAATGCACTGTAGTGCAGTATTCATAGAATCCTTTAACATTCACCAGATGACCCCCAGGACCAGAGCCAGGGGAGGTGGGCTCTTTACCAATAACATGGATGACTGGGAGGTGGGCTCTTTACCAATAACATGGATGGCTGGGAGGTGGGCTCTTTACCAATAACATGGATGACTGGGAGGTGAGCTCTTTACCAATAACATGGATGACTGGGAGGTGAGCTCTTTACCATTAACATGGATGACTGGGAGGTGAGCTCTTTACCAATAACATGGATGGCTGGGAGGTGGGCTCTTTACCAATAACATGGATGACTGGGAGGTGGGCTCTTTACCAATAACATGGATGGCTGGGAGGTGGGCTCTTTACCAATAACATGGATGACTGGGAGGTGGGCTCTTTACCAATAACATGGATGACTGGGAGGTGAGCTCTTTACCATTAACATGGATGACTGGGAGGTGAGCTCTTTACCAATAACATGGATGACTGGGAGGTGAGCTCTTTACCATTAACATAGATGACTGGGAGGTGGGCTCTTTACCAATAACATGGATGGCTGGGAGGTGGGCTCTTTACCAATAACATGGATGACTGGGAGGTGGGCTCTTTACCATTAACATGGATGACTGGGAGGTGAGCTCTTTACCAATAACATGGATGGCTGGGAGGTGGGCTCTTTACCAATAACATGGATGACTGGGAGGTGGGCTCTTTACCAATAACATGGATGGCTGGGAGGTGGGCTCTTTACCAATAACATGGATGACTGGGAGGTGGGCTCTTTACCAATAACATGGATGACTGGGAGGTGGGCTCTTTACCAATAACATGGATGACTGGGAGGTGGGCTCTTTACCAATAACATGGATGACTGGGAGGTGGGCTCTTTACCAATAACATGGATGACTGGGAGGTGGGCTCTTTACCAATAACATGGATGACTGGGAGGTGGGCTCTTTACCAATAACATGGATGACTGGGAGGTGGGCTCTTTACCAATAACATGGATGGCTGGGAGGTGGGCTCTTTACCAATAACATGGATGACTGGGAGGTGGGCTCTTTACCAATAACATGGATGACTGGGAGGTGGGCTCTTTACCAATAACATGGATGACTGGGAGGTGGGCTCTTTACCAATAACATGGATGACTGGGAGGTGGGCTCTTTACCAATAACATGGATGGCTGGGAGGTGGGCTCTTTACCAATAACATGGATGACTGGGAGGTGGGCTCTTTACCAATAACATGGATGACTGGGAGGTGGGCTCTTTACCAATAACATGGATGACTGGGAGGTGGGCTCTTTACCAATAACATGGATGACTGGGAGGTGAGTTCTTTACCAATAACATGGATGGCTGGGAGGTGGGCTCTTTACCAATAACATGGATGACTGGGAGGTGAGCTCTTTACCAATAACATGGATGACTGGGAGGTGAGCTCTTTACCATTAACATGGATGACTGGGAGGTGAGCTCTTTACCAATAACATGGATGACTGGGAGGTGAGCTCTTTACCATTAACATGGATGACTGGGAGGTGGGCTCTTTACCAATAACATGGATGGCTGGGAGGTGGGCTCTTTACCAATAACATGGATGACTGGGAGGTGAGCTCTTTACCAATAACATGGATGACTGGGAGGTGGGCTCTTTACCAATAACATGGATGACTGGGAGGTGAGTTCTTTACCATTAACATGGATGTCTGGGAGGTGGGCTAATTACCATTAACATGGATGACTGGGAGGTGAGCTCTTTACCAATAACATGGATGGCTGGGAGGTGGGCTCTTTACCATTAACATGGATGACTGGGAGGTGAGCTCTTTACCAATAACATGGATGTCTGGGAGGTGGGCTCTTTACCATTAACATGGATGACTGGGAGGTGGGCTGAGAGCTCCAGAACCCAGCCTGGATAGAGATCGACCCACAGGATATGTCAGTGTGTAAGGGCTAGGACCTTTATCTATACACACACACGCACGCACGCACGCACGCACGCACGCACGCACGTAAGCACGCACGCACACACACACACACACACACACACACACACACACACACACACACACACACACACACACACACACACACACACACACACACACACACACACACACACACACACACACACACACACACACAGAGGATGGATGACCAGGGACCTCATCGGCACATCGACCCCCGTGGAGGTGTCTGTGTGTCGGGAAAACGCCATCCTTCTTCCTGGGGTTTGTTATTTGTCTCCGGGCCCCAATGAATGTGTTTTTGTGGCCACAGGCCTCCTGTTCACTCACTAGATTAACCAGCAGGTTTAGGGCAGGATGGCTGCTGGATATACCTACAGGCCTACACAGGAACATGTTCAGGGGAACACACACACACACAATCCTGGAGACTCCTGAGAGATGAGCTGACTGGACAAAGGTGGTTCACATGTAGGGAGCATTATATCTCAGACAGACAGAC
>NC_074704.1:10000-18468 GCF_029448725.1 Salvelinus fontinalis | reverse complement strand
ATTTTCACTGACTATTACCAATGTGGTATTGTGAGAATGATTGCTGAGTGCGCTCCACTTAAAAATGAAATAGATTTACTGTTGCTAAGGAAGTCATTCCAAAGGCTAGGTTTAACAGAGCAAATGAAATGTCACCATACTTTACCAATCATATAACATCAATGATGATATTTAGGCCTGTATAACATGTGGGAAGTCATCAACAGCTGTTGTATCAATTCAATTTAGAATTCTAATAATATTGATAGTGATATAGAATTGTGTTTGGTTGTGTTTGGTTGTCAACAGATGTGAATCCAACATATAACTTATTGATTTGTAGATCAGCTGGAATTAAAGACAGACTAAGTCAGTGGCTCAGATGGAACTGTCCAAGCAGTAGATACATCTCATTTAAATGTTGATAATAGGTTGCGTTGTCAACCAAACACAATTCAATATTACTTTGTAATATAGTAAATAGCCTAAAGTCAAGGCTATCTAACAAACTAATGTAACATTCACTCTTAAAATGAGTAACTTATCTACGGCCACATTTTGAGGTTACTGTAACTATACATGTATTCTTATGTAATAATAGTCCGCGCAGAATCTCGAA
Source organism: Salvelinus fontinalis (assembly GCF_029448725.1). Taxonomy (NCBI): domain Eukaryota; kingdom Metazoa; phylum Chordata; class Actinopteri; order Salmoniformes; family Salmonidae; genus Salvelinus; species Salvelinus fontinalis. The sequence goes on along the minus strand of NC_074704.1, from coordinate 17,870 downwards.
CAACGTTTATCACTGGCAACATGTACAACATGTATCTCAACTGCAATCCAGGTCATTTGGTTGTGCTATTAGATGAAGCACAGTGGTAACACATTCATCTGTTTGATAAATGAACACAACAACTGACATTGTATTCCCTTTTGAACTTTGCTGTGATTTGAAATGGTTAAAAGTGAAGTGATAGACATTTGGGTGACAACTAAACCATGAATCAGACATTGTTTTTCCCAAAGGATATTTGGTTGTGCTTTTAGAAAGCATCGTGATTAACACGTTGGATTTTCTGAGGGGTGAATATAGGTTGTAATCTCATCGACCAACGTCTCAACCAAATATGACCCAATTACCCACGTTGAAATGACGGGGTGTGCCCTGTGAGTATGCTATAGCCTACATACAGAGATAATGGTAACCGTTATTTCATGACACCAGGTGATTCCATCAGTCCAACCGTCTTCTAGAGTCTTATCACAACGGCAGTGGTTGGCGATCCCCCTTATTCAACAGTGTCTCGGTCTCTCCTCTCCTCCTTTCTTGAGCCATCTCATTGCGCTTCCCACTCACTCCTGGCTTTCTCTCTCTCTCTCTCTCTCTCTCTCTCTCTCTCTCTCTCTCTCTCTCTCTCTCTCTCTCTCTCTCTCTCTCTCTCTCTCTCTCTCTCTCTCTCTCCCTCGCGCCTTCCGAGCTTGAGCACACGGTGCTGTCACGGGATAATTAACTGCCTTTTTAAAACGCTGCAGAACGGATCATAGACTACGTTTCTAATGGAAAGCGCGATTTAAAGGTAGGCTACCGCTAATGTGTGTGTTTAAATGACAATATCAGCCTCTTGTCATGGTGTAGTTGAATAGCGTTAAAACATTCCCAGTTGACGGTTTTTGGTGTGGAATATATTGTTTGAAAGTGATTCTCAGCCGCTGCGAAACGAGCACCTTTATTTGGAAAAGGTGCTGCGCGTTGTGCTTTGACTGAGCTCTCATAGCAACTGGGTTTTCAGCAGCTGTCTCGCGCTGCGGTGTGTGGAGCGCGAACTGGTTGCTGGTGGAAGATTCTAACTGACAGCATGAGAAGGGACTGGTCCACTCAAACATGCTCCGTTTGGGTCAGTAGCATAAATAGCTTAGAAGAACATTGAGTGGTTTGTAGCCTATTGCCCGATCTGTAGCGAACCCAAACCACGCGGATTTAAAGCAAGCTGATGGGAAGCAGTTGGTTACCAAATGCCTGTGTGTGTATATAACTGGTAGAAAGAAAGGTTTCAAGAGCCGATTTGAAAGCCAGCTGTTGATAACGTTTGGACGGGTAGGGGATTAGTTGCTCCACGCCAGGGGTGTCTGGACTGGGTGTAGCATACATGGACCTACACGCTCCCACAGTGATGCAAAGGGTTCTGGGACGGGACGGTGTTGTGAGCAGAACTGTATCTGGTGCCAAAGCTGAGGCAGATGCGTCTCGCGGGCTGGCTGCACGAGCTGCATGTTGCGTGTGTGTGTGTGTGTGTGTGGCTTCGTGATTGACGTGTGTCTTTACCCTACACCCTCTCCAAAATATAGTGTATTCACACATGGATTCACCCGTTTATAATTGTAATAATAATGTGTTTTCGGAGGCTAATATGAATATCGATTTATTGGTAAGCGTTTCAATTGAGCGCTTCATCCGCATAATTACATTTTCCCGAAGTGACTATATTCATGGGAATGTGAGTGTCTTTGTGTGACTGTGTGTGTGACTGTGTGTGTGACAAAGAGAGCGAGAGAAAGACAAAGACAGACTGACACCCGGGGTAGCTCGCGCCTTCACGGCTTGATTTATAATCTTGCAAATGCGCATGCAGTGACTGGCGAAACCTGGGGTCCCCGCTCGCGATTCGCTGTCACCTCGGCGGCATCGACCGTCAGACAGACTTTACCGCCACGGAATACTGATCGTCGCCATCTGTGCACCGGGACCGGGGCTCATGCACCCGTTAGCTGTTATCACCCCGGGTTGGGTTATTACCGGGGCAGACACCGTTTGCACAACATGACGGATGAGTGTAGCAACGATACTAATAATGAGTGATGCTATGTCACAAGCAAACCAATGGACCCTAAATGACAGTTTGATTTGACTCAAGATAGAACGAGTATTTTCCCGGAAGACTGTTGCATTCTCCAATGCCAGCTGGTTATTGTTCGGTTTCTTGTTCGGTTTATTTTACAATGAGTTGTATAATTTGTGTATCATCATCATCACCACCATCTCAGCTAAACAGAAACTGAATGAAATCCTGATACAAAAGCTCCTGATAACATGTTATTTTCTCTCCATTCTTTTCTCTGCTAGTACTTCTCTCTCGGTCTCTCTGTCTCTCTGTCTCTCTGTCTCTCTGTCTCTCTCTCTCGCTCTCTCTCTCAATTCAATTCAATTCAAGGGGCTTTATTGGCATGGGAAACGTGTTAACATTGCCAAAGCAAGTGAGGTAGATAATATACAAAAGTTAAATGAACAATAAAAATTAACAGTAAACATTACACATACAGAAGTTTCAAAACAATAAAGACATCACAAATGTCATATTATATATATGCAGTGTTGTAACAATGTACAAATGGCTAAAGTACACAAGGGAAAATAAATAAGCATAAATATGGGTTGTATTTACAATGGTGTTTGTTCTTCACTGGTTGCCCTTTTCTTGTGGCAACAGGTCACAAATCTTGCTGCTGTGATGGCACACTGTGGTATTTCACCCAATAGATGTGGGAGTTTATCAAAATTAGATTTTTTTTCTAATTCTTTGTGGGTCTGTGTGATCTGAGGGAAATATGTGTCTCTAATATGGTCATACATTGGGCAGGAGGTTAGGAAGTGCAGCTCAGTTTCCACCTCATTTTGTGAGCAGTGAGCACATAGCCTGTCTTCTCTTGAGAGCCATCTCTCTCTCTCTCTCTCTCTCTCTCTCTCTCTCTCTCTCTCTCTCTCTCTCTCTCTCTCTCTCTCTCTCTCTCTCTCTCTCTCTCTCTCTCTCTCTCTCTCTCTCTCTCTCTCTCTCTCTCTCTCTCTCTCTCTCTGTGTATATCTCCCTCCATCTCTTTGAATTCAGCTCTATGAGTCCTAACTATAGCTATGACGGTCTTTCATTCATACTTATTTCTATGTGGGCAGATCAGATCCACAGCTACTTTCCATGACTGTGTGTGTGTGGACATGAGTCACTAGTAACCCACATCTTGTTATAAGGGCCTTATTAAACACGACCTGCATTTGAATTACGTCTCAACTCCACTCTGATTCAGCCCTGAACCCATGCATCCGGTCGGTGCTGAGGCTGGTGTGTGGTGTGTGTAAGGGGTTAGGATGTGTGTGTGTGAGGGTAGTTGGGCTGTGTGTGATTGTGTGTGACACATATCTGGATGTACATGTGACGTGTGTGTGATGTCAGTGGCCGGGGGGCAGTGGTCCCTAAAGAGCAGCTAGCCAGCCGATCCAATAAAGTCATGATGTCAGTAATGATGCTATTACTGGAGATGGCCTGACAGGTTACACAGACTAATGGACACACACACACACACACACACATTCTCACCTGCTTTTTCTTCTGCCCTCTCCTTTCAGAGCACAGTGGTATTTATCAGTGCACACTCACACTCACACGCATGCGCATGTACGCACGCATGCACGCTGTCTGTCTGTAACTCCAGACAGCTAGGGGAGAGGAGGACAGAGTGTGTCAGTCTGTCTGTAACTCCAGACAGCTAGGGGAGAGGAGGACAGAGTGTGTCAGTCTGTCTGTAACTCCAGACAGCTAGGGGAGAGGAGGACAGAGTGTGTCAGTCTGTCTGTAACTCCAGACAGCTAGGGGAGAGGAGGACAGAGTGTGTCAGTCTGTCTGTAACTCCAGACAGCTAGGGGAGAGGAGGCCAGAGTGTGTCAGTCGGTCTGTAACTCCAGACAGCTAGGGGAGAGGAGGACAGAGTGTGTCAGTCTGTCTGTAACTCCAGACAGCTAGGGGAGAGGAGGACAGAGTGTGTCAGTCTGTCTGTAACTCCAGACAGCTAGGGGAGAGGAGGACAGAGTGTGTCAGTCTGTCTGTAACTCCAGACAGCTAGGGGAGAGGAGGACAGAGTGTGTCAGTCTGTCTGTAACTCCAGACAGCTAGGGGAGAGGAGGACAGAGTGTGTCAGTCTGTCTGTAACTCCAGACAGCTAGGGGAGAGGAGGACATAGTGTGGCTGTTGCTTCTGGATAAATAGGGGTTCAGACGGAGCAGAGATGGAGGACTTGATATTGCGGTCTAGGTCTTGGGATTTGAGTCTTGTTTTGGGTATTGGGGAATACACTGGGTAGTGTATTGGGGAAAGTGATGAATCTGTTGATGTGATATAGAGTGTATTGGGGAAAGTGATGAATCTGTTGATGTGATATAGAGTGTATTGGGGAAAGTGATGAATCTGTTGATGTGATATAGAGTGTATTGGGGAAAGTGATGAATCTGTTGATGTGATATAGAGTGTATTGGGGAAAGTGATGAATCTGGTGATGTGATATAGAGTGTATTGGGGAAGGTGATGAATCTGTTGGTGTGATATAGAGTGTATTGGGGAAAGTGATTAATCTGTTGGTGTGATATAGAGTGTATTGGGGAAAGTGATGAATCTGTTGATGTGATATAGAGTGTATTGGGGAAAGTGATGAATCGGTTGGTGTGATATAGAGTGTATTGTGGAAAGTGATGTAGTAATCATTGCCTTGCATTTGTTAGTGGTTATGAGAGAGAGGAGACAAGATGAGGAAGACCAGGGGAAATTGGGACACAGCCAGTGTCTCTGCAGGCTAGATGAAATAGATAGTACAAACCAAACATATCCTTCAACCTATTAATGTTTATGAGGGAAACGGAGACAAGGAGAGGAAGCAATGTGGGAGGATTGGGACAAAGCCAGTATCTTGAGGGACCAGTAAAAACCTTGTCACTTTCCTGGCTTGACTTCCCCTAACTCTAAACACCAACCTGTGTCCCAAATGGCACGCTATTCCCTATATAGAGCCCTATGGGTTCTGATCAAAAGTAGTGCACTATACAGGGAATATGGTGCCATTTGCAACGCAGACCTCTACCCTGAAAAAAAACACTTCTTTTTGAGAGGAGTTCAAAGTTAAAGCTCAGAATCCAAAACGTTGGTAGCAAAACGACCAGGCTATGGTTCCAATTGATTGCTCTTGTCTCTTTCTCCCTTAATCCCTGCTCTCCTTCAGTTCCTCCTGAAGTTCAACATCTGAATCTACATCTCCACTTTAACAGGCTGGATCACATCCGTCGTGACTGGGAGTCCCACAGGGCGGCGCACAGTTGGCTCAGCGTCCTCCGGTGTAGGCCGTCATTGTAGTTAAGAATGTGTTCTTAACTGACATGGCTATTTAAATAAAGGTTACATCAAATAAAAAAGCTCGGTTTGAAACCACTCGGGCTGCAGTTGGAGTTTCTTCCCTTTTCACTGTTTCTCCCACCAATCCTACTCTTATAATTTATTTACAGCTTAAACGAGACCTTGGCTTTGATAGTTGTTAAATATGTAGAGGGATAGTTTGCACCAGAGCAATTGTCTTGTTGCTAAACTTAACTGCATTTTGGAAGAAGTTTGTACTGCAGGGAGGGAAAACTAAATATTTTCATTCAGGGTATTTCCAATTCTTAAAAAGACTGCACCAAAATGGAATTGAACTATGAGCCCCCCTTCATGTTGGGTTTAAAAGCTGTGAATAATGATAAGTGGTTATGGAGGATAATGAATTCAGAGTGAAGTATTAAAGTGTGGGTGTGTGTGTGTGTGTGTGTGTGTGTGTGTGTGTGTGTGTGTGTGTGTGTGTGTGTGTGTGTGTGTGTGTGTGTGTGTGTGTGTGTGTGTGTGTGTGTGTGTGTGTGTGTGTGTGTGTGTGTGTGTGTGTTTGGTTAGCGGCTCAGGAAAAACCTTGACAACAACTTGAGTCACGACAAGAATACGTTGTTGAATGAACTGTCCTTGTCCTTTAATTCTAGAATGTGTGTGTGTTTGTATTTGACTGGGTATGTTTTATATTGAATGTCTCCGACTCACCTGATTAACCTGGATGATACCTGTGTACTCAAGCAGGGAAATCTATGCAGATTGTCTTTGTGTATGAGTATGTGTGTGTGCTTGCGTGTGTGTGTGTGTGTAGCTTGTGTGTGTGTGTGTGTGTGTGCTCGTGTGATGTGTTTGTGCATGTATAAGGTCCCCACCTTCTTTAACCCAGTTCTGCCCCTCACAGTGTGTAGTAAGTAAGTACTCCCTGTCACCTCCACCACAACTACACACATGTTGCCTCTAGCTGTCTCTCAATAGGCCACAACGCCTGATTACTTTTGCAGGGTATGTTTGTAGGTGTTTGTGTGTGTGTGTGTGTGTGTGGTGGTGTGTGTGTCTGTGTCCTAATTATGGTAGTTGGGGTAATTTAACAACGGGAGGCTCATAAGAACGAGACACCCTGTTAAACAAGCCAGGAAGCCACACAGGAGGTGTGTGTGTGTGTCAGTTTTGTGTGTGTGTGTGTGCAGGTACCTGAAACAGCAGGGGATATAAGTTCCTCTGATTGGACTGCTTCATGTAGTCCCTCTCTTCACTGAGACACTGAGAGGTGAGTTGACACCAGGAAGCAGATGTGATTATAGGTGTTAAGACACCACACAGCACAGTATTTCAAAACTGTCACGACACAATGTAGCACAGGTTGATTGGCAGTTGAAAACTGTTATGACAACGCTAAGTAACACAATCACGGTGGAACGTAGATCTGGTACAACACCAGGTAGCATAGTGGAAATGTCAGGTAAAAACTGTTATGACAACGCTAAGTAACACAATCACGGTGGACCTTAGAGCTGGTACAACACCAGGTAGCAGAGTGGAAATGTCAGATAAAAACTGTTATGACAACGCTAAGTAACCCAATGACGGTGGAACGTAGATCTGGTACAACACCAGGTAGCAGAGTGGAAATGCCAGGTAAAAACTGTTATGACAACTTTAGTTAAAGATGAGGTATTATATGGCTTGGCTAAGTAGCACTGTGACACCTTTAAGTAGCCCTATGTCATATTATGACACCATAACTAGCCTAGCACTGGGCTGAGTTTTGACTCTCTGAGACAGTCAGGAAACACAGCCTGACTGCAGTAGAGGACCAAGATGAAGGATGGATTGGCAGAGAGAAGGGAGAGTTTGGGTGCTGGGTATCACTGATGAGAGTTGGGGTGGTGAGGGGGTGGATAGTATGACTGTTTCCTCCCCAACCAGGGATCATGGTCAGTGACAGCTTTAGTGTGGAGACATTGTTAAATTGACACAAATAAAATGCCATGGATATTGACACAGTGTGTGTGTGTGTCTATGTGTGTGTGTCTGTGTGTGTGCGTGTGTGTGTGTGTGTGCATGTCTGGTTAACAGGCTGACTGCAGTGTAGGTATCCATCAGCATGACACAGAGATTAGATTTTTCTGAAATTCTTTTCACAGAAATGACTAGCATAGGTGTCTCATTAAAAATCTTTGTGTGCGTGTCGATCTCTCATTATAAAAAGATGACTTGTCACCATCTTCGTCTTCCGTGTACTTCTCAGGTCAGACAGACAAAGTGGTTGTGTGTCCCAGGGGTAATCAGTGACAGTGTTTGGATTGGAGATGAGTGTTCCTGGTCTCTTGTCCTAAACTAACCTGATGTTACCTTAGAATGTGTCTTGGTCGTGTGTGGCTCAGTCGGTAGAGCGTGGCGCTTGCGTTAGCAGGATTTCTGGTTCGATTCCCGGGGCCAACCATACGTAACATGTATGCAAGCGTGATGGTAAGTTGCTTTGGCTAAAAGCTTATGCAG
>NC_074704.1:0-7500 GCF_029448725.1 Salvelinus fontinalis | reverse complement strand
TGTCCATGGTGCTGAAGCTGAACAGGCCACATTGAAGCTCTCCGTTGTGCTGGACATACACACGTAACACAGTACAGTATATTGTCTACTGTAGTTATGTTATACAGTGTGCTTTCTTTGTACTACTGATTTATGTTTGTTTAGTGGAGTTAGCTGTCCATGATGTTGAAATGGAATAGTTCATTGTAGAGCTCTCCATGATGTTGAAATGGAATAGTCCATTGTAGAGCTCTCCATGATGTTGAAATGGAATAGTCCATTGTAGAGCTCTCCATGGGGCTGGAAATGGAATAGTCCATTGTAGAGCTCTCCATGGGGCTGGAAATGGAATAGTCCATTGTAGAGCTCTCCATGGGGCTGGAAATGGAATAGTCCATTGTAGAGCTCTCAATGGGGCTGGAAATGGAATAGTCCATTGTAGAGCTCTCCATGGGGCTGGACATGGAATAGTCCATTGTGGAGCTCTCCATGGGGCTGGAAATGGAATAGTCCATTGTAGAGCTCTCCATGGGGCTGGAAATGGAATTGTCCATTGTAGAGCTCTCCATGGGGCTGGACATGGAATAGTCCATTGTGGAGCTCTCCATGTTGCTGGAAATGAGATGCCATAAAAACATGTAAATGATAGCAATGAAACAAACTGTCCATTGTTATAGGATATTTGAATGACTGTTTTGATGACTGGATGATTTTAAACTGTATCTGGAAGTATGCACATTTGGTCTTGTTTGTTTGTGGGTAACTGTGGTTGGCTGTTTGTGATGACTTGTCCTTTGATGTGGTGCTGTTGGCAGTGTGTGTGTGTGTGTGCCTATGTCTGAGTGAGTGTGTGCTTGTCTGTGAGTCTATCTGAAAATGTGTATATTTGAGAATGTGTGTATCAGACAGAATATGTTATGAGAGCGATAGAGAGACTCCCAGACTTAAAATCCCAGCCAGATTCCTCCCTGCATTCCTTGGCTGCTCACAATGCACCATCTGGACCAATTAGAAGCTGTGATTCTCCTCCCAGGGGGTCCAATGGAATATAGCCAGAGGCAGGGGGACTCGGCCAGCTCCTCCCCCACTCAGAAGCTCTCCTCTGGGGGTCCTCTCTAACTCCAGCCCCTTGTCTGGTCCCAAACTCCATAGAAAAGGGCAGGCCACTGGTTCCCCTTCATGGCTGACAGTAATAGGATAAAGTGGGATGGATTGGCCCCAAGACACTTATCTAAGGTTAGTTTGGAGGTTTTTGGACTAATGGTTGAGGTTAGGAGTGAGAGAAGGGTAAGCTGATTCTAGATCTGTGCCTTCGGGCAAGGTCTAAAATGATTGGACTGAGACTGTCTGTCTGAGTACACACGTACACACACGTACACACACGTACACACACGTACACACACACACACACACACACACACACACACACACACACACACACACACACACACACACACACACACACACACACACACACACACACACACACACACACACACACACACACCAGAGTTAATGTGCTGGGACGAAGCCTGTAGACTGAGACTATTTTCTTCTTCTGCTCTTAAAGGCCATGTTGCAAGTTAAAAATAGCCAATAGAATATATACCTCTTATTGATGGGAATCCCCCCCTCCCCTCAAGGGCATGACAGCCTGTGATTTTGCCTGTGATGTCTGTTCAGGTGAAGACTGGAGTTGACTGGGGACAGCAACTGGTGAAGACTCTGGAGCTGACTGGGGACAGCAACAGATGAAGACTCTGGAGCTGACTGGGGACAGCAACAGATGAAGTCTCTGGAGCTGACTGGGGACAGCAACAGATGAAGACTCTGGAGTCGACTGGGGACAGCAACTGGTGAAGACTCTGGAGCTGACTGGGAACAACAACTGGTGAAGACTCTGGAGCTGACTGGGAACAGCAACTGGTGAAGACTCTGGAGCTGACTGGGGACAGCAACTGGTGAAGACTCTGGAGCTGACTGGGGACAGCAACTGGCGAAGACTCTGGAACTGACTGGGGACAGCAACTGGTGAAGACTCTGGAGCTGACTGGGGACAGCAACAGATGAAGACTCTGGAACTGACTGGGGACAGCAACTGGTGAAAACTCGGGATCTGACTGGGGACAGCAACTGGTGAAGACTCTGGAGCTGACTGGGGACAGCAACAGATGAAGACTCTGGAGCTGACTGGGGACAGCATCAGGTGAAGACGGCGGTTCTACAAACAAGTAGCTATTACTCCTAAGCCTGAAGTCCGAGAATAAAACTAGGATGATCTGCTTGGAGGTAATTCTATCTTATATGTGTACATGGGGTTTGTTGGTAAAAGGCACAACTTGACATTGTTAGCTGGCTTCTGACTCATTCATCCTACTTGAACTAGCAACTGGCAAGCTGTATCAGGCAGCTTTGGATGCTACGGGAAAACTAATAATGTAAGCTATATTTGCTAAGCTATCCATCTGATTGATAAAGATGATACAAATGCCATTAGCTAGCTAGCTAGATTGAAACTGCTGGGGGAAAGGTAGGTTACGTTAGCTATCTCCCACCATCAGTCTGAGTTCACCACCGTAGCTAGCTAAGTGGACTGTAGCTAGGTTTCTAGAAACAATCAACTATATATTTGCTAGCTATATTGCTGACTATTGTGAACACTTTTTGTCAATGCATTGTTTATTGATGCACTGGTGATTGAAAAAGTTGGCAAGAAAAATGTCCCTCTTGATTTCACTGCAAACAGGCTGTTGTTTCGGTATAATTTGGCTGAATAGACCTTACATTAGGGTTTCATTAGTTAACTAAGTTACTGACTGACTAGGCTAGTTCTTCTTCATGTTTTTGGTGTCGTTGCATTTCAGATGAAGAGGGAGTTAGATCGCTAGAAAGCAGCATGCAGACAGATCAGTACAGCATGCAGACAGATCAGGACAGCATGCAGACAGACCAGGGCCCGTATTCACAAAGCATCTCAGAGTCGGAGTACGGATTTCGGATCACTTTTGCCTTTTATATCACAATGAATATGATTACATTGACAAAGCGGAGCTGATCCTAGATCACTATTCCTACGCTGAAGACGCTTTGTGAATACGGGCCCGGGAAGAAAGCTGTTGCCCAATACCTTGCACAGCAGTCTTTCACCATGGGACCCTAGAGCAGGGGTGTCAAACTAATTTCATGGAGGGCCTTTGGTCTGCAGGTTTGGGGTTTTTAAGACCTAGACAACCAGGTGAGGGGGGTTCTTTACTAATTAGTGACCTTAATTCATCAATCAAATACAAGGGAGAAGTGAAAACCCGCAGACACTTGGCCCTCCATGGAATGAGTTGGCCCTAGAGGTATTAGTCAATGCATATGAACTGCTATTTGGTATTGCATTAGGATCCCCATTGGCTGTTGCGAAAGCAGCAGCTACTCTTCCTGGGGTCCACACAAAACATGAAACATGACGTTATACAGAACATTAATAGACAAGAACAGCTCAAGGACAGAACTGCATCCATTTCAAAAGGCACACGTAGCCTTCATATCAATACATACACATACATACATACACAACTATCTAGGTCAAATAGGGGAGAGGCGTTGAGCCGTGAGGTGTTGCTTTATCTGTTTTTTGAAACCAGGTTTGTGGTTCATTTGAGCAATATGAGATGGAGTTCCATGCAATAATGTCTCTATATAATACTGTGCGCTTTCTTGAATTTGTTCTAGATTTGGGGACTGTGAAAAGACCCCTGGTGGCATGTCTGGTGGAATAACTCGTTGTCAGAGCTGTGTGTAAGTTGACTATGCCAAGAGAGACTGGCATGCAGAGTATTTATACTAGCCCTCTGATTACAATGAAGAGCAAGACGTGCCACTCTGTTCTGGGCCAGCTGCAGTTTAACTAGGTCTTTCCTTGCAGCACCCGGCCACACGACTGGACAATAATCAAGATAAGACAAAACTAGAGTCTGCAGGACTTGTGGTGTCAAAAAAGCAGAGCATCTCTTTATTACGGACTGACCTCTCCCCATCTTTACAACCATTGAATCTATATGTTTTGACCATGACAGTTTACAATCTAAGGTAACGCCAAGTAATTTAGTCTCCTCAACTTGTTTAACAGCCATGCCATTCATTACCAGATTCAGCTGAGGTCTAGCACTTAGGGAATGACAAATACAGCGCTCTTAGTTTTAGAGATGTTCAGGACCAGTTTATTAATGGCCTCCCATTCCAAAACAGATTGCAACTCTTTGTTAAGGGTTTCAATTACTTCATTAGCTGTGGTTGCTGACGTGTATATGGTTGAATTATCAGAATACATGGACACACAGGCTTTTTTTAATGCCAGTGGCAGGTCATTGGTAAAATAGAAAAGAGTAGAGGGCCTAGAGAGCTGCCTTGCGGTACACCCCACTTTACATGTTTGACATTAGAGACGCTTCCATTAAAGAAAACCCTTTGAGTTCTGTTAGATAGATAGCTCTGAATCCACGATATGGCAGAGGTTGTAAAGCCATAACACATACGTTTTTTCAACAACAGGTTATCGTAAATAATATCAAAGGCTGCACTGAAATCTAACAGTACAGCTCCCACAATCTTCTTATTATCAATTTATTTCACCCAATCATCAGTCATTTGTGTCAGTGCAGTACATGTTGAGTGCTCTTCTCTATAAGCATGCTGAAAGTCTGTTGTCAGTTTGTTTACAAAGAAATAGCATTGTATTTGGTCAAACAGTTTGCTAAGAGCTAGCAGCAAGCGTATAGATCTGCTGTTAGATCCAGCAAAGGCTGCTTTACCACTCTTGGGTCGCGGAATTACTTTGGCTTCCCTCCAGGCCTGAGGACAAAGACTTTCCTCTATGCTCAGATGAAAGATATGACAGATAGGAGTGGCTATAGAGTCAGGTACCATCCTCAGTAGCTTCCCATCTAAGTTGTCAATGCCAGGAGGTTTGTCATCATTGATCAATAACAATAATGTTTCCACCTCTCCCACACTAACTTCAAACTTGCAATGCTTTTCTTTCATTATTTGTTTTTTTATGCATGAATACGATGGCTCACTGTTCGTTGTTGGCATTTCCTAGCTAAGTTTGCCCACGTTGCCAATTAAGTAATGGTTTTGTGACAAATAAGCCATCTGATTTGATGAAAGATGGAGTTGAATTTGTCTTTCTGCCCATAATTTAATTTAACATACTCCAAAGTTTTATATAATTGATATTGGCTACATAAAGTTTGCCTCTTCCTCTCTGGTTTTATTTAAATTACACAACTTTCCCCCAAGCATTTATAGCCATATAATCTAGTTAGGCCATAACATAATGTATATAAAAAATGTTTTGTGATAACTGCACTATGATTTCAATTATGTTGGAAAAAACATATTTTCTTCTCTTCGAGATTTTTATTAATGTTAAGGATCCCAACTTTGTTTTAATGTTTTAACATTGGTAGGAATAAGTAGGAATACATTTGGTCCAAATCAGATGTTGAGTACTATATTTATTGAATATTTTCTATCTGAATTCTATAAATTAAAATGTGCCTTTTTTGTCTGTAATCAAGTAGCTTAATTTCTCAGAGATTAAATTATATTTCAACAAAATAATGTTTCAGGAATGCTAATCGTATCTGTTAGTAACTACAGAAACGATTTCAGAACAATCTGAGATGGGGTGGGTGTGGAAATGCTCTTTCTTGTGCTTTTTTTGTGGTGGAAAGACCCCCCTAGGACAACACACTCACAGCCACACAGTCTCAGCACCAGCCCTGTCTAGTTTACATGCCAGTGTCTTACATCGACCCGCTTGTTTGCAAAATCAATGCAAGCCCACACTCATACAATGTCAACATGCTCAAACATACTGCTGACACACGCACGCACGCACGCATGCACGTGCACGCACGCACGCACGCACACACACACACACACACACACACACACACACACACACACACACACACACACACACACACACACACACACACACACACACACACACACACACACACACACACACACACACACACACACACACACACACACACGAGACATGAACCTATGCCCACACATACCTCTGATGTACTTTGACACGCTTCGGAAAGTATTCAGACCCCTTGACTTTTTCCATATTTTGTTACGTTATAGCCTTATTCTAAAATTGATTAAATTACCATTTCTCCTTGTCAATCTACATACAATACCCCATAATGACAAAGAAATATTTTTTTTTTTAAATGTTCGCTCATTCATAAAAAATTAAAACAGAAATACCTTATTTACATAAGTATTCAGACCCTTTGCTTTGAGACTCGAAATTGAGCTCAGGTGCATCTTGTTTCCATTGATCATCCTTGAGATGTTTCTACAACTTGATTGGAGTCCACCTGTGGTCAATTCAATTGATTGGACATGATTTGGAAAGGCACACACCTGTCTACAGGTCACACCGTTGACAGTGCATGTCAGAGCAAAAACCAAGCCATGAGGTCAAAGGAATGGTCTGTAGAGCTCTGAGACAGGATTGTGTCGAGGCATATATCTGGGGAAGGGTACCAAAACATTTCTGCAGCATTGAAAATCCCCAAGAACACAGTGGCCTCCATCATTCTTAAATGGAAGAAGTTTGGAACCACCAAGACTCTTCTTAGAGCTGGCCGCCCGTCCAAACTGAACAATCGGGGGAGAAGGGCCTTGGCCAGGGAGGTGACCAAGAACCCGAAAGCTCCAGAGTTCCTCTGTGGAGATGGGAGAACCTTCCAGAAGGACAACCATCTTTGCAGTACTCCACCAATCAGGCCTTTATGGTACAGTGACCAGATGGAAGCCGCTCCTCAGTAAAAGACATGACAGACTGCTTGGAGTTAGCCAAAAGGCACATAAAGGACTCTCAGAGCATGAGAAGAAGATTCTCTGGTCTGATGAAACAAAGATTGAACTTTTTGGCCTCAATGCCAAGCGCAACGTCTGGAGGAAACCTGGCACCATCCCCACGGTGAAGCATGGGAGACTAGTCAGGATCGAGGGAAAGATGAACAGAGCAAATTACAGAGAGATCCTTGATGAAAACCTGCTCCAGGGGGCTCAGAACCTCAGACTGGGGTGAAGATTCACCTTCCAACAGGACACCAACCCCAAGTACACGCAGGAGTGTCTTCAGGACAAGTCTCTGAATGTCCTTGAGTGGCCCAGCCAGAGCCCGGACTTGAACCCGATCGAACATCTCGGGAGAGACCTGAAAATAGCTGTGCAGCGACGCTCCCCATCCAACCTGACAGATTTTGAGAGGATCTGCAGAGAAGAAAGAAACTCCCCAAATACAGGTGTGCCAAGCTTGTAGGGTCATACCCAAGAAGACTCAAGGCTGTAATCGCTGCCAAAGGTGCTTCAACAAAGTACTGAGTAAAGGGTCTGAATACTTATGTAAATGTAGATTTCAGTTTTTTTATGTGTAATAAATTTGCCAAAAATCTGTTTTTGCTTTGTCATTATGGGCTATTGTGTGTAGATTGATGA